>NC_090891.1:30827196-30839696 GCF_036669925.1 Montipora capricornis | reverse complement strand
ATTAACGATAAAAAATCTTTTGTTGAAGAGTTTGCCGACTCTCGAACGAAATTTTGAAGAGGAATAGACCAATTTCGATGTATTAAAATTCAGTCCTAAACAAAAGGCATCATCTCGAGGCTCTGGGGAATAAACTCATACAAATCCTTATATTTATTCCCCAGAGCCTCGAGATGATGCCCTTTGTTTAGGACTGAATTTTAAATATATCGAAATAGGTCTATTGGCTGCAATGTTGCAGCTTGCGTTGAGCTTTCTCGTTACGACATTAGTTATTTATGCACTGAGAATCATCAGTCACGCCTGATTTCCCGTAGGTGTCGTTATTGTATCCACTGAATAGAAAAGGAACCTAAGTATTAGAGAAGGCGATAACCAAGAACTAAAAGACTCCTTGGATTTTTTTTTTTCGTAGCCCAAAGTAAAGCTCGTGCGGAAAGCAGCACCGGATGCCTCGCCACCAGCGAAAAAGGAGAAAGACAAAGACAAAGACAAAGACAAAGAACGGGAAAAAGACAAGGAAGGCAAAACAGCGACAAGCAAAAAGGTAGCTCACTTATACGTGCTACGTCCCAACTCACCCCTCCTCTTTACGATGTCCGGTTAAATTGTCTAAATGTATTTTGCTTTTTAGAAAGAGTCGCGTCACCTTGAAGTCAAAGATTCCGAAGCCAAGGAGGATGAACGGTCCAAGAAACAATATCCTTTATAAATAGAGTAACAAATTTTTTTGACGTCCTTATCTTTGAAGTATGGAAAATGCATTCCTTGGCGGGTGCCATTGCAATTGCAGCATGTTCGAGAGTGTTTGTCCAGGTGTGGTTTGCAACCTCAAAATTCCCTCACCAAGTCCAGTACTGTCCTATCCAGGCAAAGAAAAGATGGCCAGATAAGGTAGACAGAGAAACTGCAGACAGGGGTGGGATGTAATGCGAGGGGAAGTGAGGGGGAGACTTATCGTGCAACGGACAGAGGGATCACTAAGTGTTCCCTAAACCTAAGTTACGTGGCATTTTGAAAAACGAGACTCTTCCTTGACACTTTTCACCCATTCCAGATCAGCATCAAGAAGTCGCAGAACATAATCGTCCATGTCACGTCAATCGCCCGCAACCCTGTCACGCAATCAAGTCACGTCGAGGAAGAAAAACTCATAACACTCCCACATCAAACTTTACTTTCATATACTAAGTCGAATTTACAAGAGCGAATTTTCAAAGTTTGAGTTTTACTTTTCAAATATTTGGTGGCTTTCCACTCTTACAAAGCAAAGCAAACAAAAAACAGGCCAATCGTTACATCTGGCATGAATTTAGTTGATTGGTAGGCTAATGAAAACAATTGTTAGATAAAACAAGTTACCGTACTTTTTTTAAAAGTAGTTTTTATCTCTAAGAAATTACCCGTCGTATTCATATCGTGGCGTAAAATAGATGTACCATGTTAGATACTTTTGTAACGAAAAACACGAAGTATTTTGGTAATTGCATGTGCAGCCAAAAGGAAATGATTGAATAAAGTTACTTAGTTCACGAACAAAAACCAGGATCATCATCTCTTCGTCCTCCCCATTGGTTGAGATCCCATCACGTGACCCAAAGAGGGGGGGGGGGGGGGGACCGCCCATGCAATCTTCTGTCCATGGGAAACAGGAAGAGGGTTTGCGTAGCGGTGAGCGTTAGAGACTTTAAGAAACGACGCCTCAACAGCGGCAGAAGCAACGCCACAACAAGAGTATTATTGATTGGTTAGCAGCACGAATTTTATCGCATCACCAAATTTGAGCCGGTTTTGACAACAACATGAGCACGCAACAGAATCTTTGTTTTCTATTTTCACTCTGAAACCACTCGCACCAATGTATTTTTAGGATACCTCGCTAACGTTGCACGAGGTGAACAAAGTGGGAATCGCGAAAGACCTAGGTGACGTTTCTGTCGACGCTATTGTCGGCCAGGTTCTCTTCTTTGCTTCAACTATTTTTAATCTCATCGCGTAAGCCTCTGGTCTTACATCTGTGTATGATCAAAAAGCGAACTGAGACTGCTCAAAATAGGCCAGTTTCGTATTCTAACGGTTGGACTGGATCTAGCATGAAATGGAGGCTAATGCGGGCAAATTAATTTGCAATTGAAAAGATTTGCCCCGCATAAGCCTCCATTTCATGCTAGATCCAGTCCAGCCGTGAGAATTCGAAAATGGTCAATTGGAGGGACCAAAACTCCCGCTATACTTTTTTTTTCGTGATGGTTCCTTTACTTTGAACTACACCGAAGGTGCACAACAAAAGAAAATGACGACTCGTGAATGGAAATAATGATTTAATATCTGCAATGAAAGGTAATCTTTATATGGAGTCAAATCACTGATACCCGCTCTGTAATAAATCGACGATCTTTTCGACGGAAAAAAAATTGTTTTAGTTTCCTTTCCTCTTTGTACAAATTCTAGACAACAACCCTAGCTACAATCTTAGACATTTCAAATAGAAAATGAAGACCACCCCTCCCCTCAATTTTAATGATGAAAAAGTGGTGGGCTTCAACTTCCGCGCGGATTCATCATTGATTTTGGGGAGAGGGGGGGGGGGAGGTTACTGATTTTTCATTTTATGTTGTCCACGATTGTAGCTTACTACGCTTCTCATTCTTGCGTTGTCTGCCTAATTTAAGCATCAATAGATAGCTTCTAATATACGAAATGCTTTTTCATCCAAAGTTGCACAAATTCATACACTTCATCTTTCCCAAGAGACACCAGCAGATGTTGCAACTTCCTCCGATCTGTGTGCCAGGCTGTTGTAGGTGAAAAAAAAAATAGAGAAAAAAACTGGGTTAGCAATATAAACAGTTGGGAGCATCTTTGCAACAATTATCGATAACTCCCTTATTCGTTCTGAATTCCTGAATTCTCTGTTAACGTCAATTTAGAATACTGTAAGAAAGGCACCGCTTATGTGGCTGCGCTAACTTTTTAAGAAATCATTTTCTTTATGATTTAAACCATCTTGGAAAATTTCCTTCGATAGTTCGAATTATTGACAGCCGTAAAACGAATTCTTGACAATTATCTGGTAAATATCTACCCCAATAAACGTTAACTACAAGGGCTTCGATGTTGTACTGGTGGAAAGGAACACGATAAAAATTTTGTGGATAACAATATACATTGCCAGCTTACTTCCTTCTTTATTCTTTCAAAACCAAGAATGATTTACGTCTGCGTTTTTTGTCGGCCGCACCACACCTACCTGATAAATCTTGCCATTATACGTGCATGTGCAAGCATTAGGATCAACACATTGGCCATGATCGTTCAGCACCTTCCCCTCCGGGCAGAAGCAGCCCTCGGAACACGTTTTACACTCAAAGTTCCCACAAGTTCGTTGGCAGCCACATTTATCGTATACTTTGCCTGTTCCCGCACATTGGTCCTCTGCCGAAAACAACGATAGTAATGGAAGTGTTTTTAATACGAGAACAGTTAACAGTGAACCAAACAACGTAAAAAGACCGTAAAAAGAAGCAAGTTTGAACAGAAATCGAGCCCGTGACCGGCCTAATATTGCCCTGATTGCATGTTGGTGATTGATTCTGGAATCTTGCGCCACTTTTTCAACAAATTGGCTTCCCATCCGCGCTAAGTCCCGCTGGCTTGTATTTAAAACTCTAAAAACAATTTACAAGACTTAACCAGCCACAGGCGTTAGATTTTGTCACAGAATCCCTTTTTAAGTAATGGGGTCGAACGATTTATCACAGGGTTTGCATTAAGAATCACGCGACAAAACTCGTTAGATTGCGACCGTTGTCGTGGTCCATCCCCACCCTGCATCTCTTTCTAAATGAGTATGAGTTTCGCGGAGGAAGGGGGGGGGGGGGGGGTGTACACGCCCTTATCTCATATTATCCCACGATGGATAAAAATTCCGTGATTTGATTCTGAAATTTAAAACCCGTCTTTTTACTTACATTTGAATGAAACAGGATCTAGTAACTTAAAATTCTTCACTAATACTCTACTTTGAGAAAACTCGAGTTAAATAGATTACCTTTGCAAACTTTGCAGCACTTTCCTTCAGGAACAACAAGCTCCCCAGATTTGCCTGTACAATCAGTTGATGGACAAAAGGGTGGCGAACAAACAGAGTTACCTTCCTTTAGCAAGAAATAAAAATAAGTAATGTAAGTATATGTAATGAATAAAAAAGTAAAACCAAAAAGTAAGCAAAAAGGAGGATAATGTCATGCTAAAAAGATAACGTTTGATTCTTTTGTAAGCTTTGTTCATGGAAACGCGTTGTATTGTTGCTTCATAATGGTGTTAAACAATTTTAGACTTATGTCGCACACAAATTGGATGAAGAGTAACCCATACTGAGTTTTTGTAAGTAGAATGTTTTTTAAATAACGTATCCAGAGTAATTGTTTAACTATCCAATGATTCATCAGCCTATTTAAAGCGTAGGCTTTCCTCACGAATCAAAGCTTATGGCAATGGTTTGCGCCCTATACGTGGGCTACTATCATGAAATACATGCCGTAGATATGATGAAACATAGCTCTTGAAAAAAACCAGCACCGAGTTGTCATGGTACCTCACAATGGCAGTCCACGCAGCTGTTGGTGGCTTGTTTCCAGGTCTCCCCATGTAAGTATATCGTGCCATTATCATTGCAGACTGGGCACGTGTGAGTGCAGATAACTTGACCCGACTAAAAAAAAATTATCACATCGTCAATGGAAAACAAAACCACTGTCTTGCAGAAAATGAAAATTATTGTAACGGCAATGAGTAATAATTTGGTCATTTGTGGAAAATTTCAACGACATATTATTCACCTCAAAAGATAACTTTGCACTATCGTATTACTTTCTTTCGTATGTCTACGCAGATAACCGCACAAACAAGTTCTAACATGCGTGCCGCACGTGCAAAACGATTATTTTTGCCCTTTTAATAACCAATGATATTCTTGTTTTGTGGCGCTCAAAACGTGACGGTAAAGTTGTTCTAAATATAACAAATTGATTTTATTAATCTACTTGATAAAGGTAACCCCAACCCTAACCCTGAGGTGACGTTTCGACCGCAAGCCCTTTGTCATCTCAAAAATCTTTCTTTCTCGTTTGATAAAATTCGTTCCCCACCGACGCAGCACCACAGTTTCTTTAGAATCTAACCGCTTCATAGCTTGCAGAGCAGACGTATTTTGACGGGAATCGAATGGGATAATGCCGCCATTTTGGATAGTAAAAATGATGAAGAGCTGTGGAGAATGAAAAAAAAAATGTTCCAGGGAAGAAGACGATCAACTTACACTTTGCCACTCGCTCCGACCCCGCTCTTCTTTCAAAATGGCGGACTTGTGTTTGAAACATTTAAGGCTGGTTTACACGAGCGGCGCAAACACAGGCAAAAGCGAAAGGAAGTTCACACGTCGAACGCAAACGCACGCACATTGAAATACGCACGGGAATTTGAGTATCCCAAGATGGCGGACAAGAGACATGGAGCTAGTATTTTTCATCTTGTATTTGCGTTTGCGTTACACCGGTTCACACGTAAGAAATGCAAACGCAAGCGGAAGCAAATGGAAAATTTTTCATTTCTTGCGTCGGTATTTGCGTTGCGTTTGCGTCGCTTGTGTAAACCAGCCTTTACCAACGCCGGCTCTGCTGCCTAACCGCTTCATTGATCTGCACATAGACGTTTTCCAGTTAGGAGCTCCCGTTTCCAGCTAATCCGTGCGGTAACCTCTCTCTTGTTCTAATTAATCTCAACATCTGTGATTTAATTTCCAGGTTTACCTTGCAGTCACAAGTGGTGCATTTGTCTTTTTTCCAGCGTTGCTCGTAATCATACCTGAGGCCATTCATCACACAATTTCTTTTTCCAACGAGATCATTACATTTGCACTGTTGAGGAAGATGGATATTAATTTAGCATATTAAGATTTTTTCCCTTTCCTTGTATTGTAGCATGTGCTTGATTCGTTTGAGATCCTACGTTTTTTTTAAAGTTAACGACGAAAAATCGGTGACACAAAAACATCGTCGAAAAAGTCTATGAAGACAAATGGTCTCTACAGTTGATCCCAGTTATTTCGAACTCGAGGATATTCGAATTCCCCGCTATTTCGAAATAATGTTCATTTACCCAATTTTTTGTGTGGTTTTACTATGCTTAATTCGAACTCCGGTCAGTTATTCGAAATTCCCTGCTTATTCGAACAACATTATTTTTTGTTTCCTATGGACTTGATAGTACCCTTTTATTTCGATGTTAAATTTAAATTTAATTTAATTTGTGCATTGCTCACAAACCATGTAGCACAATATGCCGACCAGTCCCGTAAATTATCATACGTCAAGTAAAAAAAAAATCAATGTCATTGTGACTGGGATTTGCTATGTTCGAACCCCCACTCGAACGCCTTTAACTTCTTGGAAACTTCAGCCTCTCATTCCCAGGCTCTTTCATCTCCTATCCTCTGTGGAGATGAAAGACTGTCCCAATTGTAATATTATACACAATCGGTTATGTAAATAACAACAAAATAAATCGTGAAAGAAAAAAGAAAAACAGAGAAGTGGCAATCAGGCCCAGAAAGCTCACATGCAGTGTGAGTTAACACCCACTTAGCAACGGCACTGTTTGTTTCCCAATACCGGAATCAAAAAACGTGAAAAGAAGATTGGGAAGTAGCCTTTAACAACCAAAAACAACAATGAAATCAAGTAAAGGAAAGGAAGTAAAAATAAAATAAAATAAGATTAGAAGTCTTCCGCGGGGACAACAAGCAGTGGTCCATGAACGGGCTTTATTGGAAATCGATCATGTCAATGCAGAAGCTCATGTGCTCTGGTCAATGATATTACCAAACAAACAAGAAAATGAAGCCATTGCTTCTATTACAGAAATTAAAAAAGACGCAGAAAGGAGATAAGAAGATAGCCTTCGAAGGCCAAACAAAATCAAAAATCAAATCAACTTTAAAAAAAATAGATAACGTCGTTACGGGGACTTCGCTGTGGTTTCCCATCCAAGTACTAACCCCATCCGAACGGGCTTAACTTTTGTAGACAGACTAAGTAATGTGATAGGTCAAGTCAATGACATTCGACAACGAAAACTAAATCCATTCCACCTAGAACAGATTTCAGGAAGAAAGCCTAAACAACCAAATACAAAAACACATAATATTACTCTGTTTTGTTTTATACACAAACGAAAGCAAACGAATGAAACGGCCCATCTCCAGTCAGTTTTCCAAAGAAATCTCACTTTTTTAAAATGACATTCCTCAAAAATCTTTAGTAAAACTACGTTCTGTTAGTATTGCGGTGCTGATTGTTGAGACCCCATTAGGGGAGGGGTGGGGGAACTCAGTAACCACCTTATAGGGCCTCGTTATTTACATTTGCAAATTTACCGGTTGTAGCAGTAATAACAAAAGAGAACCTCTTTCTGTTTTTACAACAAATAACTTCTATTTGAATTACAGATTCATCTTTCTGCTAATCTCTCCACATTTTCCGAAGTTTACCCGTAGTCGTAGTTCACTGTAACTGGACAATTTGTGTTAACTGTTTGTGCATCCCACGGATACGCTCTTATAGGCGTCTTGTTTCTGTTTCACTTGCGTCAGTAATACCGTTAAACTATATTTTACTTTCTCGGAGATGGAGACAAGGATTACAACCGCCCACCTTGTGAATTAAATTCACCATGGCAAACGTATAGCACGATTGATGCATTTAAAAACCAAACTCGCGTTTTCCTACTATGAAACTACATTTTATTTTTGGGTGAGTGGGTGAGGAAAGATGGATAAGGAAACGAAAAAGACGATCAAGTAAACACGAAAACTAAAAGTTTGGACACCGGGTCGTTCATTTCTTTTTACCAAAAGGCACTTCACATATATAGAGATCCAGATGTTCAAAATAAGTAGAAGAAGAGCCTATCAAAAATAAGACTTTTTTATTTTGGCAGAATGTCGGTGTGACTGACATTTGGTATACGTATACATGATGGAATAGTATGCAAAAAAATTCGTTGAAGTCACCTACCGTGTTAGGTGAAGGACAGTCGTCTAAGGATGTTCCCCTGATAAATTTGACGTCTTGAAGATCTCCCTGCGGACAAGGGATCAATCAATCAATCAATCAATCAATCCATCAAGCAACTGAAAGGTTGATCAATTGGTAAGCGAACTGGAAATGCATTCGTGGCCTCCGCGGACAAAATAATCAATACAATGGTAGAAGCAGTCATTTGTTCGTAACTCTCGCCCCTCACTACGAAGCAAAGCTTCTCCCGCATCATGAAAAAAAAAAACTTTTCCCTGGAACGTAACTAACCGTGAATCTGCCTTTAATAGCTCCCGTGTTTTCCACGTCTATTTCATACACTTGGGCCAAGCGAAGTTGCGCACCGTCAGGGAAAATGTCGAATCCCTCAAAAGATTCCACTAACACCATCTCGTCATCAACGAAAATTCGAATAAGTGATTCGGAGTCTTGGAATCGCACGCTAATCTTGTGCCATTGATTGTAGTTAAACCATCTGTCAGTGTCACCTTTGTGGGTTTTACGAGATTTGTCTTTGTTCTGAACTGATACGGTAACCTTTAAGCCCGTGCCCCGGCTGTGACCCCTGAAACGAGCACAAAAATAAGTAAATACCAAAATAATTAATATTAGCTAAGAAAACATGACGAAAGCATTCTTTATTTTTGGTTTGCCTAGGAAATAGGAGGTAAAATGACAGCCCCAGTGATGCAATACAGAACAGTGCATTGGGATAATGAAGGAAATTCTAAAATATTATCCTCTTGAGGCATTAGATTCGCTGGGAATTATATGAGGAGGGCACCGGGGAATGTTCATTCAATTCGAGTGCGCGCGCGAGCTCTACTTTTGAGCCTCAACACTGAGAGATCCGCCACTTTTTTGTTAAACAAGAAACTAATATCCAAACTTCTCCACCTTACCTCAGCACAAGCACCAGTCACGAACAGTAAGGGAATGTTCGCAGAAGATCAATATTGTCGTGATCTTGGGACCACTAATAATCTTGTCAGTTCTATGCAACCTTGAAACAGACCCTTCTTCGGTCTTTGTGACTCGCTGCAACCATTTATGTAATAGCTATTGTAGGAAAACTTCTCTTAGGAGTCATATTAAAATAAATGTTAAATACCCGATGACTTTTCTAATATTCTTAACTGGCGTTAAGTCAGCGGTGTCCGAATTTTGAAGCGCTCAAAACAAATATCACACTTACTCGATCATGACCAATAGATACAATTCATCTCCCTTCTTGGAAGATATTGAAAGGATGGTGTTGCGATAAATGGCGTTAGGATTTGAAGCAATTTTAGCCCATGCGAAGATCGAGAAATCATGGCTTTCGTGGATAAGCCTATTGGCTTCGTCATACGCCTTCTGATTTGCAATAAGATCTTTTGTCTGTTGCGTGAATTCGAAGGCTTTGCTGTTCGCGTGTTGTCCAGCAGTTTGAGTCACACCATCAAATCTTTTGTTCAACAGGCCAACTGCGTCGAACATATTGATTTCGTCCACGAGACTGCGGTCTGTAAGAGAACCAATCAAGTAACGTCATGATAATAACAACAAAACAATCCTGGGGACGTTAAAGCTATTCGAAGAACACCTGATCCTAAATTGGTTTATTTCAAGATAAATTGGTTTATTTCAACTTTTGGCAAAGTTTAAAAAAATTCAGTACATGGGGTTCAGAGCCGTCTTAATTTTTTGAAACTTTTAGGTGGCTCTGAACCCCATGTACAGAATTTTTTTAAACTTTGCCAAAAGTTATTTTATCCTGCTAATCAAAATTCTGCTATAAGAAAAAATTTCACCGTGCGGTTTTTGAAATATAAGCGCTTAAAGCTGAAATTAAGGGTGTCTTTAGCAGGTTATAGTATCGCTATGGTAACCTATTGTGTCACAAAAATAATACCAACGTGTTCACCAGTGATTGGGTAGTTTTTTGATACCATGATTGTAGCATCAACTGATGAAGAGTGGCTATAATGACACACCAAAATCGAAGTCTTGGCATGTGTTGCAAACTGTTTTGAGCCACCTTAAAGAGTAGAATAATAGTGTGAATGTAGAAATATGTTCCCTTGTATTATTGTCACTGTAAGCAAACAAATTCCGTCCACTTTGTGAATAATAGAATCATTGGTCCATAACCTAGAAGTGTTAATGTCTCGCCTTTTGCCTTGCCACGTGGGCTTGTTGATCACAACCCATCTGATTGGTCCGCAGACGCTCTAAAAATATCTTACACGTAAATTTCGCCGCAAGAGTCGCAGACTTCTGCACTATGGACTTATTATAATAGGAAGACCGCCTCGTCAAAAAAGAAATAAAAAAGCACTGACAACTTTACATAATTTGGAGCAGGAAAAAAGAATCTTGTGATTTTTCAATGATCCATGATATGATGTGAATTTTTAGGAACTGGTGGAATGAAGGTCCTGCTGAAGCAGATAATCGGCTTCATTTGTTTTTCTGTTCATCGATAAGTTGCTGGAGTTTATGCAAAGTGGCTATGTTGCCGGTAAAATCCGTTCTCAGGTTGAATCCTCCTTTTTACCTGGGTTAAATTGGTGATCCTCATTTTACCTATGTTGAATACACACTCAGATGGATTGAAGAAACTGTTTTTGGAGCCTAATTAAAATTAAGCCCAGAGAAAATTGGGTTTAGGTTACATGATTATTATACATGGACATCAATTGGCTTATTAAGTGAGGCTATGATCTTCGCAGTTATGAACGCAATTTTTACAATTGCGTAGAGAAGCCTGAAAAATTCAGTCAGGACTTCAACGGGGTCCTGAATTTTTCAGGCTTCTCTACGCAATTGTAAAAATTGCATTCATAACTGCGAAGATCATAGCTTCACTTGATTTCATATCCGCAGTTCATATGATTCATTTCATATACCATTTCATCATTAATTGGCTTATTATAGAAAAGTAAATAATGAAAAGAACTGTGGTATGTGGAGCATGTTTGTCGTTGTAGTGTAGTGGTGAAGACACAGGGCTGTAGATCTGGCGGTTCCGAGTTCAAGTTCCGGTAAGTGCATAATGCACTTCTTTGTTCCCTTATTATGTTGAATGTTGAGACTGAAATGGAAATAAGTGTATGAATACAGAAACCGAGAATTTGATACGAAACATTAAGAAAATGTGTTGAGATGCGTAAGACAGAGCTTGAGGAAAAGCATACGTGTTTTCAATCCTTTTTGGGGGTTGATAGTTGCTTTAAACTAGCTGGAGAGCACATTCAACTCAGGTAAAACGAAGATCACCAATTTGACCGACAACAACTATACCAATCAAGAAACGGTCTTCCCAAAAATGTGTAACCATTAAAGCAGAAATACTTTGCCATAATTTCTAAGCAAGTGCGGTGTTTTTCTCTTCTATGCACTGAATCAATGATTGCTGGAACAACAATGGCTTTTCTTATTGCAAAAAGGAAAGGAAAAGTTAACCCATGGCCTTGTTGTGACGTTCTTCACTTGTTGACCTAAAAACAAATACCACCCATATCACGCTCAGTTTTCAACGTCGTTTGTTTCGCTGGCCATGTCATGAGAACACCGTTGAAAAATACCGCGTCAACACACACACCATGACACGCATTGCTCACAAGATTTCGCCCGATAAACGCGCTTTACCCTCCATGTTAGACGTTGAGGAGCCTTGTAGCCATTTTACATTGAATATAGGTATCTTTAACAAGGAATCGTTAAAATATGACACGGTACTCTACGGTTACTCCCTGAAACTGACGTCACGTAAAGCAAGGGCTATCCAAATTAAAATGTGTCTAAATTTAACATAATAGAAACGAAATTGGTGTATGTGGTGAAGGCTTCGCAAGACCTGTGACACGCAATTCCCACAGTATCCCCTCATATGCCGCCATTAAATGGTGAAATCTTGCCAAGTTAGTTAGATGTTTATCAAACATCATTCAAAAACAACAGAAAGAAACACAGAAATGACATATCAGTGATTTTAAACGGTGAGAACCGTTTTGTCTACGAAATGAAAGGAAAATGCCAGTTTCCTTTTCGTACGCGGTTCATAATTCGAACAGCTCCTTTGGGTTTCAGAGAGACAAAAATCTAAGACTCACCGAATGAAATTGTTCCACCTAGTAAGAAAAATACCAGAATTGCTGATGAGAAAACCCCGCGAAATTGGTCCATCACTAAATGTTGAATATGAAGGCACCAAACCAAAGATGAACGACACGAAGAGATATTTGTCTGAGTATTTTGTCCTGTGGGTCAAGAAGCGGGAGTATTTATTTCATCAAAGGGCGTGGCATCATCTTTTCGTTGACGTACAAAAGACGTAATGCCCATGTTGGGCAATGTTCACAGCACTGTATGATCACGATTTACCAAGTGGGAGTCATATTTCGACTTAGTCAATAAAAA
>NC_090891.1:30814696-30817196 GCF_036669925.1 Montipora capricornis | reverse complement strand
TTAATTTAAGCAATGCTCTTATAGGCACCGGACACCTGGCTTCAAAGCGGGGATTCGAACCCATGACCTCTGAAGCATTGTACCTGCATCGCAGAGTTCATGGGTTCGAATCCCGTTGATGTTGGATTCGTATTTCGTTCCCAGGGTCACTCTTCTTCCCTTCTCCCGGAGGGGAAGGGAAGACACCCTGAGAACGAGGTGTTCGCACATATCCATTGGTCATTTCAATATTATTCAGCAATAAAACTGTGGGTGTTTTTAAGATGAGTGTTGAGCGATTCTTAGTGCCGTAGTGAAAATGTCAGGAACATTTTTTTGTTTGGTTAAGTGCAATGACATCATACGTTAGGTTACATATCTGACCCAAACAGGAAGTGGATGTATCGTGTACTAGTGAAAAAACTGTGACGGCACAATGGCACATAGGCTATAAATACAACAACAATTTGTAAGAATGTTAATTAGAGCAGTCGTGGCTCAGATGGCCAGTGCACGGCTTTCGGGGCGAGAGGTCCCCGCTTCGATGCTCGGTGACTTCAACGTCTGTTTCGACTTTCCTCTGATCCGTGTAGCTGTAGCTTTAAATCCCCTTAAAACGGAGCACTGACAGAGGGAGTGGGTAAAGGGCGCACCGTCGGCTTCCATTGATACCAGCCTCGTAGCTGAAGGAACTACCGACGTTAAATAAAGTTACTTTACCTTTTCACCTTTAACTCCCAGTGAGGTTTAGAGGATAGTAAATTGACACAGACCCAACCTGCAATTATGCCGTCCCTCCGTACTGATAATAATATGCTAGAGGTAATCTAGGATTATTGAAGTACGTTCAACAGTCGCTTTGGAAGCAAAGGAGATGGGTAGCGAAAGAAACAATCTTTGAGGATACGATCATATATTCCTTGAGATGGTTTCTATAAGCGCCGAGAACTATGACTCATGTGACAGGACTGAAAGACTGCGCCATTGGCCAACCTTTGAATCACATTAAAAAAGGCGTTCTGTTTGCTTTAAAGTGTCCCTGTGATAAAAAAAGCCACTTCCTTTTTCCTGCAGATTTTGAAAGTGTGTTTGCTTAACACCTGACTGGCAAAATTTTGAGCTTTGATTTTTATCCAAAGGCCGTTTACTTTGAGTGTAAGTTTTGGATTTCGCGGTCCGCCATTACTCACGTTCAAAACTGACCGATTGGACCTCAGACGGTTGGATCCAGGGAAAAGTGACGTCAGAGGCTCACTAGCTTAAAATTTCAGCGTGTGAACGCAGCTTATTATATATGCAAAGCGTGAGTTTAAAAGTCTGAACACCCAAAACCCCCGTGCTGCATATTAATTCTGCGGCGTACACACGTATTGCATTCTTAAACTAGTCAGCCTTTGACGTCATTTTCTCCTCGATCCAGCTCTCTCAAGAACATAATGTTAGTAATGGCGGACCATTAAATGGGAAAATTACAGTTAAAATAAAGAGGTGTCTTTTTGAAATCAAGGCTTAAAACGTGGGTCACTTAGTGTTTTGTTAACATAGTTTTGAAATCCAAAGAAAAATATGAATTGATTTTGTGGTCACAGGGGCACTTTAAGAAGGTAAGTTGTGGTCAAAATTACTGCGCATCGTTACTGTGGAAACGATACAACGTAAAGAGCCCCCTGAGAGAACATGTGGTTATGGTAAAATACTAAACCAAGAAAGATTGAAGAAAATAAAAAGGAATCGAGTAACATTGGCTTCAAGGCTGACATGTCGATAATTTCCGAGTTCACTTCAACTTCTTTGTAAAAGCAAGTTAAAGCACGCATTGATGTGGTTATTACTTCTACTTTTCGTGTGAATAAAGTACAGTAATACTTGCGAATTTGACAATCAAACCCGTTGTACAGAAAGGGAGCACAAGCCACACATGCGAAAAGGTGGTTCTCAACCAATCACTTAAGTGAAGTGACTGATGCATGTTGGCGGGTGAACATTCAACAATTAATGAATTATTCGTCCAAGACGAGGTGAATTATTGTTTAAGTATAATTACATTGGTGATTATTTGAAAAATATGCATGAACAAGAAAAACCAATTAATTTCTTCGTCTGTCACCTCGACAAAACGGCTTGTGGGCATTTGGGCTTAGGTGATTATTGCGTATGAATAATCACGTCAAGTACAACCAATCAGCGCGGAAATTTTGCTATAAGAAAGTTGTATAATCACCTTTTTAATTATACTAAAAAAGGATATTGGAGATCTGGAACAACTACAGAATGCGGGGCCATGTTTGAAGCTGTGCAGTAAGGAAGGCTGCCCTTCGAGATGTCACCCTGTAGATTTTATGGGCAAAGGCAGCCATTAAGCCGGGTAATTTACATTACTCACAGCCAAGATTTGGCCAACAAGAGGTACGTATTTCACGCTAACCCTCAAAAAGAGCACAAAGCATTGTTTTTAGCGTAATTGTTTGAAAGGGTATTGTTTATTACCGTTTTTGGTGGTACGGGCGAGCGTCATGTTCCA
>NC_090891.1:30789696-30802196 GCF_036669925.1 Montipora capricornis | reverse complement strand
TGACCTCATGTAATGAGCCACTTCTTGAACTTTTTCTTTCATGTCCACCCTCTGCTCCTGAGGATACGACAATTGCTCATTATGTATCTTTATATCGCAATCAAGTATGCACTCAAAAATCGTTTAAAAATTAGTCATTACATACCTTCTCTGCCTGGCTGTTCGTCATGATTTTCAGAAATTGAAGACAGAGCATTGTTGTCCTGTGCAGAATCTAAAAGCCTTTCAGTCGTACTGTTATTTGCTGCAACAATTCAAACAGCAATTCAAATATTAATGCTCTTTTATGTTAACTTTAATTTGATTTAATTCCAACGAGGAGGATGGTATTGGCTATTTCATAGTTTCTCTCTGAATGGCATATAATTGTTTATGGAGTTTGTTTATCCTTAGACTTGAACTGTAATTTTTGCTGGTGTATTATATAATGTATACTTCAATTTTATTACTTATGTTAACTTAATAGAAAGATGACCCATAAGCTGTACTGCTTTAAACATATTAGTTTAAAATGAGCCTTGATGTCTTGGCAGGCTGCTTCAATGGCTTCTTCGTGTGCCCCTGACGTCTCTACAGTGCCATAGACCTTATTCATAAATGGCGGTCACTTTATAATTCTTTTGTCGAAGTGCAAATTAGCCTACCAAGCCTCGATACCATACAGTGAATTGAAAAGAATTATTGCTCTAAAATGAGGCTTGGAAGGCTAATTTGCACTTGGACAAAAGAATGATAAATGTAACTGCCATTTATGAATAAGGTCTATACTGTTAAAAATAAATTACCTCTGAAAAAGGTTAAAGCTATCAGCTACATTCATGAAAGGAAATTTTAAACAAATTTTAAAGTCACAGAGTTTGAAACTGAGCACCTGTAGTTCCAAAAGCTGCTCACTGACTCATCTTTTAACTAGTAAACGTTGATCATGATACCAGGATGTGGTCTGCTTTAACTGAATTGAGGTCATTGTACCATATAAGTTACAGCCCAAATTTTTTAATCTCTAGTTTATGGCTTCACAATCTGGCCGTAAATTGAAGTGCTCCAACCTACAGTATGGACCAAGAAAACAAGGATGGCATGGTGCTAATAATATTAACCTCTTTAATAGTTATTGACTTAAGCAGGAAATAGTATCAAGAAGTAAATCACTCCCCGCTGGAAATTTCTAAAAGATTAAAAATAATAATAATAAATAAAAAAATAAACAAGAACATCTAACTAAATTATTAATCCTGCAACATTTACAGCAGACAAGTTTGAAAGTACGCCCGTCATTAGCATCGAATACAACATGTAATCAAGTGAAGTAGAATGTTTTAAACTTATTCTTCTTATGTTCTCTTCATGTGTGAAGATATCATGTTTTCACACCAAAGCTGACTGGTATTTCATTGGTGTTTATATAATAACTAGAGGATATTACAAGGTGGTGCAAAGATATGAATTTTATTTTGAGTGGTAAAAAATCCATTTTTCGAGCGAGAGCAGCAAGTGAGTAAAATATTGTTTTTAACACAAGAAAATAAAATTCATATCTTCGAGAACGCATGTTTTATGAGTCAAATGAGTCAATGAGTCATGAGTCAATGGACTCACAGTCAATATAGCAATAATTTGTTGATTAAGCCTAAGCCCTTGTTTCAGTGATTAGGCCTAAGCACTCTCTGAAATTTTAGCTTTCATTTAATTTTATGGTTTAATTAACTGCACTAACTCGTTGACTCATTGACTCATTGACTCCTTGACTCATAAATACTTGACACTCCATATCCTCAAGCCATTGTGTAATTTTCTTTTTATTGTACAGACAGGCCGATTGTTTTACTCACCATTTTTCTTTCTAACACCAAGCACAAACTGTATTGAAAATTCTTGCAGCTTGGTGGCAAAAATTTCTTCAATTTTTGTATTTCTTCTTCACTTGCAAGGATCTCCTTAAATAACTTATTTGAAATTGTATGAAGTTTTATTTTTTATCATGTCATAGAAGGATTTTACATCAGCTTCAGAGAACTTCACTAATCTATTACTCGCCATTTTTCACTGACTGTTTGCACGAACAACCATGCAAAGGTGGGAAATGATGTCATCAATAGTGATGATATGGAAAATAAGCTACTTGGGTCCCAGATGTAGCTTTGTATGATTTTATGAGTGGTGTATTTTCCAGTAAAACACTCCTGTCTATATAACAATAATAATTTTGTCGTAATGGCTTGTATTTACCATTCTTCTCTTTTTTCTCTTCCTTGCTTTTCTGTTGCTTCCATACATGTAGATGCTTGGTGGGTTTAACTTCTACATCCGGTGATTCGTCCAATTTATCATCAGAGTGAGAAGGTGTAACCCTGCAGGATCCTTGTGGTGTGGAATTGTTGGACACAAAACCTTCATTTTGTTGTATTCCTACTACCGGTACTCTTGGCATGCTTACCATCTCTTGTCCACCATGATCTTTATAAAGTCAAAAATAAGAGTATAAATAATTATTTTTGAGTGTTCAAGAACATAGCTTAAACCTCAAAGTTGATATTTTCAACCTCTAAGACAATTAACTCTCCCTTCCTATGAGGAAAATATGTGTCTACAAACAGTCAACCTACAAGTATGCTTTTGAAATGGCACTTAATTAAATAATAATATCTGAAGTCGAGGATGTCTTTGCTAAAAAGAGCATGTTTGGCAGTTTCCTCCTTGAGACTTTTTTGAATGGCTAAGCTGGATATGCAGATAATAAATAAGTTTATCTTTCAAGATGAAAAGGAATGATGTTAATTGTCTTGGACACCTACTGCACTAAAAACATAATGTTTGAGATATAAATTAAAACTAAAACTTACTTTGGCTCCCTTCATTTGTTGGAGGAATATTCACAGCTTCTATGGCCAAAGCCCCATTTTCTGCAGTACGAAGTCTGCCATTCCTTCGTTTGCGCCACCTTCGCCAAATATGTATTCCACCAAATACTGAACATATGGCAATTCCAGTACATGACAAAATCAAGGCAATTCTAACAGTTTGTTGTTTGTCTTTGGATTCATTAAGATGTTTTGCTAAACTCTTGGTTATTGGATTATGTTGTGTTGTAGCCAGTGATGTTGGAGCTGGTCCACATCTTTTATCTGGTCTTGGAGCACAATATCGATGAGTAGCTTTTAATCCCTTCTCGATGCATTCCTGCTGTTCCTCATCTTTGCCATCGTTGCAACAGTAAGAACACTTTTGGCAGTCACGAGTTGAATTGCGGTAGAAATATCCTTGGATACAAGTCCCACTGCAAACTGTGTCAGACTCACGGGTGCAATTCTTGGTGACTATTTCATGCTCTGCACATTTATGACATGATTTGCACCCGCTGTAATCATACACTTCTGAAAATGTCTTTCCATCGACACATTTTTTGCAGTCAATGTCAGTCGGTGGATATGTTATGTGTTCTCCACAATTTGGGTACAATCCCCAACCAGGGTGGCACAGTGAACAATGTAAACAGTCTTTTAAGCTACCATTTGGCCAGGTGACATAAAAAACGTTTAAGTCATTTGGATCACACTTTTTAATGCACTCAATCAAACTCTAAGAAAGAAAAGAATAAACTTAGATAAACTAAATTGGTTAGGTAACAACCCATTTTCTAATGCATATCGTTTGCATTGAATTAAAAATAGAATAGATTGTAATCTGAGCAGTACTTAATGCTTGTTCAAAACCTGATTAGCACCAATAAATTGAAGTAAACTTCCATGGTAACGTGTTAAACTTCAATGAAGGTTTTGCTCTCATCTTGTCACAATTTGCGCAAATTGATCGACTCCACGAGGAATAATTCTTATTAAGCATTAACTTTAACGAAATCACCATTTTTTTTTTAAGGCAATGATGCAAATTAAATGCCTATAATTGCAATAACAATAAATTATCAACAGTAGAAAATATTATAATTTTATCGGGTTATTTTAAGCACCAGCATGAAGTCCAGTGAATTGTTTTATTACAGATTGTCACAAGAGAGAGCAAAAATATTTTGGTGAACAAGGAACGTAATTGTAAAAGTTACTTACCAGAAGGAAATAGCCACAAAAACTCAACAAACACAATAAGATAGTTGGTCTCATGTCTGTCCGCTGTCTCAAGGCAGTCGCAGTATCTCAAGTGCTCATCATGGATGCAAGCGTACTTAATTTCTACACAACGGACAATATATGCTGAGCGTTAACTTACGGTTAAAGTGGACTTATCAAGATCAATCAAGTTCTAAACGGCGATAACTAAGTGACGTTACGTTGACAAATTAAAAGGGATTTTTAAAAAACATTGTTACAGGAATGTGAAGAAATGTTCGCTATCTTTTGCGTAAAGTTTTGCGCAAGGGTTGTGTTATTGATCGCAAAATTAACAAAAACAAAGACACGTTTGCTTGAAATGGGAACTAACGAATTAGCAGCGGAAATGTAGAATCATATGACGCACCGAGAACTGTAAATTGGATCAACTGGCCATGGGCACCCAGCGTTAAGTTCCTTAGCCTTTGACTGTGTAGAGACAACCGCGGGATAAATGATGATTGAAGAAAGAACCGTGAAGCCTTCTCCTGATCAGCAAAAACTCCTCATTTCTTGCTGAGCTAATCAAATGCATAATTTTCTCCTGAAAGATTAATTAAGACTACGCTACGTCAAGGTACTCATCAAATCAATCTAAACATCACCGAAGCGTGTCTTCCAGACGCATTGTGATAATATTGCGTCACAGATGTACGCAGAGTGCCATTTCTTCTGTTTGCCGCAGCAAAGCAATCGAGGGAACTGAAACTTCCACTCGGTCCTTTATTATCACTTGGGTGGGAATTTTCACCTCGAGCACGTGCTAGATGGAAAGAAAATACCACACTTTTGCGCGCTGTGTTTTGGAAGCAGGTGTGGTGTGGCCCATTGATTAGGGCGCAGATCCGGAGATCCCGAGTTCAAGACCCGCTCTGACCACTCGTTTAATTTGTTCCTGGCAGCCCATGTAGACTACTGGTTCAACGTCCCAGCTGCACTCGTAAGTAGGTACCTAACTGGTTTGCCTCCGGCCAGTTAGGATTCTTAACAGTTGTTGTTGTTCTTCTCCGTCGAAACGCGTTAACGTTAATCGTGTTTTATTGGCGCTGAAATGCTCCGCTACGGGACCATAGGCGCCTATGGTCCCGTAGAGGAACGGATAAAGGTTCACTGTTTCTTTACAAAAATGATTGGAACCGTTCCACTTTTTATCGGACCCGTGCCATTTTTCCTTTGTCGTGTAAACGCGCCCTGTAGTATGTATTGTATTGTATTGTGACTCCCTATCGTGTCACGCGATTTTTTGCCAACTCATGACACGCATGTTGAGGAACAGTCAATTTAGCCCAACCTCGGATCATTCGTAGCGTAACGGACAATATTTATTATGAAGTATTTGGGAAATCGAAAATGCAAAAAAACTCACCATATCTTTGCTTATGGCGAAGAAAAGAAACGAATGAAAGGCACTTTTGCTACATGTTGTGTTTTTAATAGTTGTGTAGCGTCGCCGAGTGCATAAAAATCTGTAAATCTGACGCGTCGCGCCGTAAATCTGACGCGTAATCTTGGTCATCGCAATTGCCTCTGATCGAGGAGAGTCATGAAGGGGTAAAATGGGAGCCTGGATTGATCTGATTTTTCGGTGCAAAATGAAATTTGATCACTGGGAACTAGGATTTTGTTACTGGGAATGGGAGATAAAGAGTCCTTGGTGCGAATGGGATTTGCATTATCAGAGGTTATCAGGTATTTTTAATAGTTCTGCTCAAAATTCCTGATATCAAAAATTTCATGCGGTCTTCTTGCGTTCCTGGCCACGGCCATGTGAGTGTGAGGACCTTCCTGATGGTTTTTTAACCTCAAAGCTTCCTACATCCTTACCTCTAATAAGGCTTTACTAGCACGAAGCGACTTCCCTAAACCCACTACAACCAATGTAATGGCCGTTTTTATACTAGAGACGCATAATTCGTCTGGGACGAGCTTGGGCAAACATTTTTTCTGCGTCTGTTAAATTCGTCTAGTATAAAGACGGCCACAAGACGCATTATACGTCTGGACGAAGAATCTATTTAGTGCGTCTTCGAAGACGCACTAAACTGGAAAGTTCGTCCAGACGCATTATGCGTCTAGTGTCCGTCTTTATACTAGACGAATTTAGCAGACGCAGAAAAAATGTTTGCCAAAGTTCGTCCAAGACGAATTATGCGTCTCATATAGTTAGTATCGTCTTTACACTAGACGGATAACATGAGAGACGCATAATTCGTCTGGACGGATTATGCGTCTCTAGTATAAAAGCGGCCAATCGTTTGAAAGGAAGAAGGTCGGAAAAATTTGTCAAGCACTGGAACTGAAATGTCCTTGAACGTACCCTACCGATTTGCAATACCTTCGGCCTAGTGATTGTTGCGGGTCTAGTGAAGTGGGCGAAGAAGATTCCGAGGAGGATACTGGTGAGGATACTTATGTTGATGAATTTAGTAAAGAAGATCATTACAGTGACTCTGAAGGTGATGTAGAGAAACGGGAGACTGCACCATTCAGAATGCTTTCATGTGCCAGGTGATAGCAATCCTTTTTCATTGGACACTCGGGTAAGCAATCCCACGCAGTTACAAATTAATAAGCTCTGTCTTTATTGGCTCCGTTCTCCAGTAATTTCATGCGTCCTTTTGAGACTTATCATTAACTTTTTCGTACAACACTTTCGATGTCCTAAAATTATATTTTCCCTATCATTTCTCCGGTTGGGATTTTAGTAGCAGGGACTGGGATTTCTAAGAAAACTTGCCACTGGAACACAGATTTTGTCCAAACTTGGAAATGGGAAATGGGATTGCTCCTTGCCCCCCCCCCCTCCCCCCCCCCGCACCCCCCTTCCCATTTTTCCTCCATGACTCTCAATGAGGAGATACCGAGTTTGAATCCTACTTAGGCTGCCTTCTGTGAAAAGTGTCTACGATGCGAAAAAATCTTACTCATGCGCAGCCAAATCGTGACCCCCCCAAAAGTCCAAAGTCCAAAAACGGTCGAACAAAGTAATGGAGACAATTTGAAGCCAAGGGAGACTTCATTGCATAACTTGCAATGTCTTCTGTTGGCCGGTAGTTAAAAGTTCTTTTGACAGATAAATTTAGCTCGATCAGTCTTAACCATGTTTCTCAAATCCAATTAGATTACGAATACCACTCCATGGCCACACTGATAAATGTGTGGGCCGGAGAGTTTCCTGGGGACCGCTTCTCAAACGTTCCCAAAAGTTTTCGTGTCGGAAAAGTCATTCGTGAAACTGCTAGCCGCAAGCTTTGGAAAGCCGATTTTTTCACCATGTTTTCAAGGCAACAAAAAGCAAAGCCAGACTGTGAAGTTTGGCGACTTAAAGTGGCAACCTCGTTCCCAGGGTCTCTCTTCTCTGCCTCCATTGTCGTTGACGACAATGGAGGCAGAGAAGAGAGACCCTGGGAACTACTATGATCAAATTTTTACCCCTTGATTTCTTGAGTGTATCACATTGAATTCCATGAAAGAACAAAAACGCCATCTACCGTTTGCAAATACCTGCACTAGTTCCAGAGATATTTAAGTAAATATTGAAAAATGGGTCAAATATGTAAATGAGATGACTGATGATGTCATACACTCAACCCAATATTATATTGAGTATATAAATAGGGCTACCTTGGCCAGTTTGCAGTGCAGACCATTGAAAATTGGTAGTCTAATAGTTCTACAGGAAACACACCTATGACTATAAAAAATTCTGTTCCCATGGCAACTCACTCTTTTCCAGTCCCCACCCACTTGATTTCAATATGTTAGTGATTTTCAGCTTGAAAAATGTTAAACAAGGCCACAAACTCGAGCTAACATATTTATATGCTTGCTGGATCATGCATATGAAGTGCTGTTAGCAAATATGAAAATGGAATACCAAAGGTGGCCAGGAAAGCTTTTAATATGGGGAGGTCTGGAACCCAGTATGATGTCATGGTAACAGAACTGTTAAGCTCATATTGTGGAGAACATTTAGTAGACTCTTACTGCAAAAAATCAAAAATTCCTGATTCAAAATGGCTGAGAGATCTCTTTTCATCATATTTGAACAAAATTTGGTTGAGTTTATGTAGTCATCACTTGGCTAATTTGCATATTTTAACAACTCGCATATCTCTGGAACGAAAAGAGATAAAAGGAAAGGAAAGGAAAGGAAAGGAAAGGAACTTTATTCAAGTGTCTAGTCGTTCTAGCGCTGGAGCGCTAATTGGGGACACTGTAAACTGAAATGAACAAGGAAAGTAATATAATAAATATTTGAAAAAAGTAAACAGCATTTTTCTTCTCACACAGACTACTTGTTTATGTTTCAGAATTGCTTAGATAGGAAAGATGCGATTTTCGTCAGAGTACCCCTTGAAATCCTTTCCGTTCCAGATGGAATTGTGACACTCGAAAATGGCCAGAAAAGTTAAGCGACGCTCGAGAAACGGGCCTTAGAACTCCCCACAAATACTAAATTTTGATTATTGCAGCCAGTGATGTTGGAGCTGGTCCACATCTTTTATCTGACGGTCTTGGAGCACAATATCGATGAGTAGCTTTAATCCCTGCTTGATGCATTCCTGCTTTTCCTCATCTTTGCCATCGTTGCAACAGTAAGAACACTTTTGGCAGTCACGAGTTGAATTGCGGTAGAAATATCCTTGGATACAAGTCCCACTGCAAACTGTGTCAGACTTACGGGTGCAATTCTTGGTGACAATTTCATGCTCTGCACATTTATGACATGATTTGCACCCGCTGTAATCATACACTTCTGAAAATGTCTTTCCATCGACACATTTTTTGCAGTCAATGTCAGTCGGTGGATATGTTATGTGTTCTCCACAATTTGGGTACAATCCCCAACCAGGGTGGCACAGTGAACAATGTAAACAGTCTTTTAAGCTACCATTTGGCCAGGTGACATAAAAAAGTTTGGCCCACAACGTGGAAGGCAGTTAATCAAACCCTAACAAAAAAAAGAATAAACTTGGTCAGGTAACAGCGTATTTTCTAATGCATATAGTTTGCATTAAATTAAAAATAGAATAGATTGTAACCTGAGCAGTACTTGTTCAAAACCTGATTAGCACCAATAAATTGAGGTAAAATTCCATGGTAACGTGTTAAACTTGCTCTTGTCACAATCCTCAATACAAGTTCTCAATACAAGGAATGATTGATTGAGTTGCCAGTAATCGTTTTCCCCTTTATACGCAGAGGTTTCTGGGATCGCTATGGGGCAAACATTGCAAGTCGCTACAAGAAAATGTATGGTGGAAACTTATTTCGACGTCCAAAAAATGATTTTAGAGAGAGATCAACGCTTTTTTCGACACAGATTTATCCGAAATCGATTTGGGCAATGTTGATACGTGGCAAATGCTTTGTTTGAATAACCGTGAAATATGAGATAAACTTTACTCGGGTTCACCTTGCTCGGGTGAGGATCCGTAAGGTTTATTGCTGTTTTTTGTAAAATTAACATCTCGTCATGGTCTCGAAATATTACAAAATTAGGTACAAATCTGGAGGAAATAAAAAGTGACAGTAAATCCCTTTTAGTTGTGATTACCTGTGTCTAGGCTGTTTTCTTATTAGTTATGTCTTGCATGAACTAATTATGGCTTCTGGAAATATACTCCTCAAAGGAGAGAAGAAGTTGCCAGAGGAGATGGAAATTCTTTTTACAGAGCTATTGCTCTTTGGAGGGATGAAATGAGTGATGAGAAACATGAGGACACTTGTTTGATTGAGAAAATTCTAACGGTTTTCAAGCCGCTACAATTTTCTACAAACTCAGCTCTGTATTAAGAGTCCAATCACTTTAATGTAGCACAATGATTCTGCTCAAGCAAACCATTTCAATCTTCTTCTGCCTCGAGGCAGCTGTTTTAATGCTCCTTTTCCATAGAATCTCTGTTTCAATGGATTTAGATAACACTGTGAATTCATATCTGATATGCCCCAGCTGTTACATGTAAACAAACCTTTTTTTCTGTCAAACCACCATCTACATGTAAAGTCACTGGATCTAAGCAAACTTGTCAAGCTCCACTATGACTTCGTCCAATACAAAAGAGTCATCTTATACTAGTTCTCTGTAGATCTGATCTTTGGAGCAGGTCTTTGACGTTTTAGTACGTTTTAGTACTCCCACAATCGTACTCTCTTATGTACAAAGTTGCTGTAACCTTGTACAAAATTACTTCAACAGACCTTTGTACTCATCGAAACCTTGAATTGGTCACGATTAATACCTCTAGCCCATGACAAACATCATTGTTATTCCTGGGTGAGTAAAATCCCAAATATTCCAACGTGAGGAAGAACCTTTTGCTTCTCTGGGTACCTTCGATCGTTGTCACAACCCCGCACAGCACAATGATCGCCACTAGGCATATTTCCAATATTATTTGAATTGCTAAGTTTAGAAAGAGGCCAAAAGCCAGCCCATACACACGTAAATACAATTGAAAAGGCTTTACTGAGTCATTTCCTCCAGATTATTTCCTAATTTTGTAATACTTTGAGACCATTTCACAACAAATTTTACGCCAGCAAGGAAGTTAACCCTTTCAGGCCCGATAGTGCCAAATGGCACTTATAGATTTTACTCTGTCTAACGCCAGACGATTTTACTCGTCAATGGGGAACCCCTCGGGCCTGAAAGGGTTAAGCTAACAGCATCCAAAAACTATGTCCCCGTTTAACCCTTTCAGGCCCGATAGTGCCAAATGGCACTTATAGATTTTACTCTGTCTAACGCCAGACGATTTTACTCGTCAATGGGGAACCCCTCGGGCCTGAAAGGGTTAAGCTAACAGCATCCAAAAACTATGTCCCCGTTTAACCCTTTCAGGCCCGATAGTGCCAAATGGCACTTATAGATTTTACTCTGTCTAATGCCAGACGATTTTACTCGTCAATGGGGAACCCCTCGGGCCTGAAAGGGTTAAGCTAACAGCATCCAAAAACTATGTCCCCGTTTAACCCTTTCAGGCCCGATAGTGCCAAATGGCACTTATAGATTTTACTCTGTCTAACGCCAGACGATTTTACTCGTCAATGGGGAACCCCTCGGGCCTGAAAGGGTTAATTAGCAAATTTTGTCTCATATTTCATGGTTATTCAAACAAAAACTTTCATTTGCTACGTGTCAACATTGCCCAAATCGATTTCTAATAAAACTGTGTCGGAAAAAGCGTTGATCTCTCTCCAAAATCATTTTTTGGACGTGAAACAACTCTCCGCCATACATTTTCTCACAACAACTTGCAATGTGTGCCCCCTGGCGATCCCAGAACCCATTGCGTATAAGGCATGGGGCAACGACTTGTGACGTCATATAGTAGACACAAGATGATGTAAAATCACAAAAAATGGAATATCTATGAAGTCGTTTTCTGTATAGAAGTGAAACTTTTTGCAGTTGTTATACTCGTAACAAAGTTCCACGATATGGCCCAGTGTGACGTTTCCATAGCAACGCAATGGGCTCCAGGCTGCCTCCATCCAAAGGGTAAAATCAGAGTTTCCCTCCCCAATAAGGGTTATTTGCTCTTGATGTTCATTCAGTGCGTGTGACCGAATATGGACATTACACAGCACAGGCACAAGGAAGTCTGTTCGACTATGAAGCAACAAAGAAGGCATTTCGATATCGGCAAGGTAGAGGTCTGTTAACGAGTATGTTGCTATGGTGACATCATAATCACTATTGCAATCTGTAGTTTTGGTAGCACATCAACCCTGGAAAATTTCAACCCTGCAGACTTAGTATTTGCAAAGATATTCCACGTTTTGTGATCTTACATAATTTTGGTATCAACTATGTGACGCCACAAGTCATCTAATTTGCATAAACCAAAATCTTGAATAGCTCGGCTACCAAGAGTGCTATCACAATAAAGTAAACGCTGTTCTTCATCATTTTGAAGCTCTTTCGAACAAGCTAATAAAAAAAATTGTGTCATATGCACCTTAATAAGCGTTATCTTAAAAAGGATTACAATTTTTTTTACAAGGCAACTATGAAAATTAAATGCCTTATAGCTAGCAAAAGTATTACCGGCATACAATAATATAATTTTTAATCAGGTTATTTAGGTACCGGTGCAAAGTCCACTAAATTCAATTTGTTATTACAGAATTGTCATACGAGAGAGAACACAATTTTGCTGAATTTTGGTAAACTGCGAACTTAAATGTAAAACAGAATTTACTTACCAGAAGCAAACAGCCGCAAAAACTCAATAAAGACAACAAAAACGTAGGTCTCATGTCTGTCAGCTGACTCAAAGCAGTCGTAGTATCTCAAGTACTCATCATGGATGCAAGCGTACTTAATGTCTAAACAACGGACAAGAGATGCTGAACGTTAATTAACTACGGTTAATAAGGAATGCA
>NC_090891.1:30759696-30784696 GCF_036669925.1 Montipora capricornis | reverse complement strand
CGGAGTCCATAAGCTGGCTTCCGTCTCCTACCTTGTCACTATACTATGAAGGAAGGTGAACGGGGACCATTTTTCCCGAAACTTCGTGTACGTATTAAAGACCACATGGTAAGTTTTATCGATTTTTATTTCCATTTTCTAGCAAATTTTCAGACCTAAACTTCGCCTTATATGTTCTCTATATTTACCTACACACAGTGAGCCTGGGTTACCTGTGGTTTTACCTGCCTGCTTCGCGGCTTTCAACTTGTCTACTTGAGCTGCCCTTTTCTCCAGTGTGGCGAGCGCGAGATCTTCAGAAATAAACAAGCCTTGAGGCTTGTCTTTCCTGGCCTTTCTCAAAACTTTGAATTAGGAGGCACCGTCACCCATGTTATTACAGGCAAAATTCGTCGTCATATTTTTTCTCCACCGCCGGAGGAAAGCCCTGGGAACGAGGTTGAACCGAGGGTGACTCAAACGGTTTCCTAGCTTAATCAAGGACGACGTCAGGTACGAGAACGCCGCAAAACAATAGGTTTAGTTAGAAAAACAATGTATCTAGCTCTGCACGTCCTACAAGTGCATTTTACATTTTGATACATTTCTATGCCGTTCTCGTCTTGACAACGACGTGAAATGATCAAATTTGAGGTCATGTGGCGCACGACAGCACCTGACGATGAATTTTCAATTTTTGTCTCTAAATATCCGCATCGTTCTCACCCATACTTAGCACGCCGAGCGACTTGGAGTGATCGCCAAATTATTACAGTGACGCAGGAAACAATATTTTTAGACAAGGTTCTCGGAGCCGTCGTCGTCGTCCTTGCTTAAGGTTCCTAATCTTTACGGTAAACGCCAGGTGGTTGTTTATGTCCTCTTGGGATTTCAGTTTTTGGCCGGTTATGAGAAAGCGTAACTTGCTCCAATCTCGATTTCTTGGGGCCAAAGGAGACCACAAGCTTAGTACTGCCCCCTTCTGAAAATGTTCGGTTGTCCTATCGGGGCACTATGTTATCGACAAAGTCAACTACTATTCCGTGTACTTTCTCTCTCTCAAGCAGGTGGGCCGGTCGCAAGAACATCTCTGAAGCTCGGGACTCCAAAACTGAATTTGCCAGTGGTACAGAGTGTAGGAGGGACAGGTTGGTCGACTGGTGGGACACACTCCAAGCTGCTTGGATTGGTCCTATTACTGAAGGACGAAATGGGTTAAGTATCCCATCCAAGGGCGTTCTGACCTCGTGTACCGAGGCTGGCACGAAGCTGCGTCAAATTTTCTGTCCCGCTTGCGCCGATAGCAGGGGGCTTCTTCTGCATGATCTCAATGCACGGCCAGGTTAGCACGCGGACTGCTTCTATCTCACGCTGAAGGCTGGCTTTTTCTTTCTTTTCTCGCATTCACAAAACTTGCTAGGAATTCCCCAGTGGTGTTGGCTTAGGGCTGCACTACATACCGCACACTTGGCCACGTGTATGGATGATTTAGCTTCGAGAGACATGACCATTAGCGACACCTAAGCTAACTTTTTTGCTGTTCTGTTGCGGTAGATAATGCAATAGAAGCTATGAGAAGCACTTTATGTATCAGTTATGTGTTCGCATTGTGATTTCTGGCGCCTGTGGTAAGCTACGCCGTTCCTACCAAAGAACTTGCAGTGCACCTTTCCCTCAAAATAAGCCTAGATTCATATTATTCAACACTCTAATTTACCATTTGCGTTATTGAACGCTTTATTACTCGCGATTCCTTAGGAAGCCAGAGTCTAAAAATGCAATTGGCTTTCGTCGTCATATGGTTGCCAAAAGGGGGGTCATTAGTCCAGGCGTTTCTGGCCAAGACCCTGGAGACTGGGGACGAGGATCGTTACGTGCTCTGCTAACAAGATGTCGTGCGTGCTTCGAGGCAATTGAATTTTTGACGTACATTTTATGATGACCATACTCTTGGATAATGATTTCCAACTGATATTAACTCCATTTGGTCAATTTCGAACTGAAAATACCGGCCGAGAAAACTGTACCAAGTTCTGACTTCAATCCTTGACAAGTGAATGGAACATATTGAATGGATGCGAAAACAACCCTGAACAAGCCCTAAAACAGACTTACAGAATTAGGGGAATATATTGCTATTATAAATTAAAAACAAAGACATTGAACCATTGATGCTATCGCCAAAATTATTCAATTACTCACAGTGCAGTTCCACCCTTGTCAAATTTAACGTAAGATTTCGATCGCTTTAATATTCCACGAAAAAGTCACTGCATCTCTCATATGGTACCATTCTCGTCACCAGCGGAGAGAGAGCCTCCCAAGGAGGCTGGCAGTCTGGCACGAGATGACGGGAGCGGAAGTTGCCAGATGGTGTTGGTCACGCCGCCCCATCATCATCATCAAGTCGAGTCTCCTCCGGAACCACAAATGGTGGCTTGCCACAACCACCTATCCAGCATGAGTGTTCGAATCTCGCTTTGACTGCAGGCCAGTGTCACGCTTCAAGGTGTCGATGAAGGTGCTCCGCTGTCCGCCCCGAGAAGCTCGGTCCTGTTGGAGTTCCCAGAGGACCGGACTATAATATTCCACCCGACCCGACCCGATAACTATGTCACATTTTATCAAAAGGTTGTTCTGACATACAATTTCAAATAAAAGAAACACTGTTGATTAGAGATTTAAAGCCTACCGTCCTAAACGAATATTTAAGCAGCGAAAAGCTGTATCTTTACTAACTACCATTGGTCCGGTTTTTTTTGTTTTTTATTTTGTCTACCATTGTTTGTCACATTAACTGTCTTGAAACCATTAATGAGTGTGTGTAGTCCTAATAATCCTGCGCATCCTCGGTTCCGTGGTCTTTGGTGATGGAGTTTGTGAGTTAATACTCCAAACAGTCAAACCAATACTACTTCATCCTTTAAAATAACTGCAAATAGCTAATTCATTGAATTTCTCAGGGAGTGAGCGCGCTGTCATAGGCCAATTTAGGAGGGAGTGTTCTTCAGTAAAGAGATTATAAACATCTTACTAATCTCGTTTTCTTTGGTCGTACTACATTAAGTTGTGGGTGCCTTTATAACTGACAGTATATGCACGGCCTTGAACAGTGTTTTTAACCTGTTTACCTTCCCGGATAGGACTATAGAAAGTAAGTCCCGTCTAACATAACATGTTAAAAGGAACTTTTTGGGACGTTCAACGACCCATGAAACTCCTCGCTGAAAGTTTATGGTACATCAGTGTAGGTTCACCAAAAATTGAATATCACCATTATTTCAAGCTGCATGGTTATCTCGCCAAACTCTTCCGCCAAGTTTGAAACTAAATTCGTGTTAAAGAAACGCTTGTCATATTAACAGTGACTGATCCAGTGGAGGGGCCGGAGGCCCCCCCCCCCCCTTATTTTTGGATGTTAAAAAAGGAAAGGAAAGGAACTTTTATTTAAGTGTCTAATCTTCTAGCGCCGAAGAGCACTAATCGGGGACACTGTAACTTGAAATAAACAAGTTAACGCAGATCAAATCAAATTTTGGTTTTTCAGGAGAGGGGAAAACCGGAGTACCCGGAGAAAAACTTCTCGGTGCCGTTGAGCTTAGAGAACCGACAAACTCAACCCACATATGACGCCGAGTCTGGGAATCGAACCCGGGCCACATTGTTGGTAGGCGAGTGCTCTCACCACTTCCCCATCCCTGCACCCCAATGTTAAAAGCAAAGCCCTTTTAACATGTCTTTCACTTTTTGCAGACAACGCCACCAAAAACCGCGAAAGAGCAGAATTTTTTAGAGCGAAACCCCCCTTATCTCTTAATCTGGATCCACCACTAAGGTGAGAAGATTCGACATGGGAGAGACAGACGTCTCTGCAGTGGACAGACAGACAGCTCTGGCGCCAAATCTAACAATGTATTTTCTCTGTAAAACTGTCAATGATGCTGGTATCAAACGTTTGAATCACGTCAGTCCTCTTTCGATGACCGATTTGAACAACGCTCGAAGAAACAGTGACACAGTGTTTGAAAAAAAGTAGAAAATTTACTTCACAAACTATCTCGCTGGTTGGTTGTAATACAACTAGACTTTCTTCGTATGTTTTTTACGTCCTCAGGCATTAAGTACAATTTGTACACCCATGACAAGGATATTGTGATATAGCTGCTATGCCTGCGGGTGGCAACAAATGCTGGGTAGACTTTCATACACCGGACTAAAAAGGTGGAGGAAGAAAGAATCATTGTTATTCCGATTATTTAGTCCTTGTTAATAAGGTATTGTTATGTTCGCTTTGTTCTTTTGTTTTATGGCTATTAATTATTTCGGATCCGGTATATGAAAGACCAGCCCAAATGCTTAGCTCGATTAGCCTACGTGTAGTCGTACCCTACCCCCCGAAGGTAGGGTACGGCTGCACGTAGAGTAAGCTCGATCTGCTGTTATTAACAATAAGAGCTGTTTGGCAAGGCACCATTTTACCACATTTTCATCTCAATTTAGTCTCAAGTCCCGAAATGTGTTTTCAAAATGGTTTTTTCTATTGGAAACTAAATTGACCCTATGGCGATGAGTTCTAATCTTTTTTTTTTTCATCCGTAGTAGGAAAAAATATAACCTGTGAAAAAGAATGTTTTTAAACTTGAATGCTCGACTTGTACATGACGTTTTATAAACGTCCATGTTTGAGCTCCAAAATAATGATTTCCTCTAATGAATATGGCCACTTATCACGTACGTAAGAGTAAGCAATTAAAAATCAAACTGTTGTGGCCCTCGAAATGCTATGTTATAGGTAATATTTCGTGTTATGAATAGTGAAATCAAACTATCTATTCCTCAAACGCAACAATAACATTTACACTAAAGCTAATACTCTATTACAACACGAGCATATGGAACTCAAAATTCGGGGTGTCCCGCGCCCCTGCATGACTGAGGCCCAGTGTCCACGTGTCCAATAAGAATACAAACTTTCAGTTTAGAACTGAACAAATATAAACTCGAAAAGAATACTATAATAAGTTATTGCGAAAAATCAATCTCTCGAGATCAGTATTGTCTTCGGTAAATCATCTCCGTTACAAATAGGGGAGTTTTGTTTTTTGCAAAAACCCTTCCTTTCTGTCAGACATTCGGATGATTCAAATGCTCATATAAATAATTCAATTTAAACAAAAAATCATTCGCATCTCTATGGTGAAATCTAAATACGATAAGACTTCTCTAATGTCATATAAATAAGCTAAACCATAACTTAACAAAAAAAACACGGCAAAAAAACAAACAAACAAAATGGAACAATAACTATTAGTATAAACACTTTTTAAATTATATTCCTCATTATATCTCTTACACAGTAGGAGCTATTTAATCAGGCAATCAATTAGAGCGTTGGATTCCACGCGGTAAGGCCAGCTAAGTCCTAGGGTTATCTTTTTTCCCTCGATTCAAAGATCGAGAGATCTAATATAGAGAAAAGCTTGCTTTCTCTACTCGAAAATTTAATTTACAGCTCCTTGGTTTTTCTAGTTCAATTTATCGGCCTCTAGTAATAAATTGAATAAGAAAGATTACACCTTTGAACACCTACTTTTAAGCAAGAAGTTCGTCCGCTTTCTTAAAATGCGCGCGACAAATTCGTTATCTGCCGTTGGCGATAAAATTTGGCCGCATTTCTCAAAATAGATACTACAAAAATTCAGTTCAGTCAAGGTGATGAAGGAATTGTCAGTTTTTATACTGGAGACGTCTAATACGTCTGGACGATTTAGTTCGTCCAGACGTATAACGCGTCTCCCGCCCGTCTTTATACGGGACGAATTAAATGACGAACTAAAATATGCATTAAATTAAATTGTCCAAAGTCGCCCCGACGTATTATACGTCTTTAGTGTAAAAACGGCCATTGTCAGGAGTTTCAAGAAAGATTAATTGTTTCAGTAACTTCTCTAACTCCTTTAAAGAAAAAGAGATGATACTACGTTGATTTGCTTTAAGCCAAATGTCATTAAATATCAGAGAATACAAGATAATGCTAATATTTATAAGAGTGCACATCTTCCCCCACCCTCTCCACCCTTGTACTGTTAGTACACAGGTCGATTGAGCGCGACGCGGACAAAAAAAGCATAAATTAGGGCGAGAAACAGTCGCGAGAGGAAGGTGCATTTTCCCTTCTCAGACTTTTCGCGGTGATTTTTCGCACGCTGGGTTTGTCCGACCTTTGATGAAAAAGACGCTTTTTTTGCCCGAATGCCCGCACATCTTTTCCGGACTAGTTAGCCTTCCCATCGTGGTCTAGACAAAAAGATCAGCCGACAATACATCAACTATATCAAGGCGTCTAATATTTTCTTCCTTGAGCGTCTTGCAAAAGTGGTACACAGTCAAACTCGGGTTGCTTGTCTTAAGGCAGGCAATAACTTCCTCTCCTGGGTTCTCGCTTATCTTAAGAGAATCAAGGTCCATCTTGTATTTGAAAGCAACCCGTTCCCACGCTTTGCACTTGTTGACCTCCTGACAAAGTTGATTTTCAACTCTCTGTTTTGTATTTATTGATCGGTCAAAAACGTCCTTTAGCAGTCTGTATCCTAGATAACCATAAAAATAGATAATAAATAAATAAATAAATAAATAAATAATAGAAAAAACTATAAACAGCTAAGGCATTTATTTATACCACTGACAAGCTGATTACATAGAAGTGACATAAATGTATCTAATTGAAGTGCGGGTTATAAACGAAAGACAGAAGTGATCTTGCTCTTATCTGGACAATTTAAGCAATTCTCTTATAGACACCTGACAAATTCTGGTGCCTTCGATGCGGGGATTCGAACCCATGACCCCTCTGGAGCATTGTACCCACATCGCAGAGGTCATGGGTTCGAATCCCGTTGAAGCCGTATAAATCTATCACGTGTCTTTCTTTCGTTTACATGAAGTATACTATTCGAAAAGAGCAGGGGACGCGGTTCCCGGTGTGGCGGACTGGCTTGAATTCTCCAGAAAAAATGCGGCCGGCTTGGCAGCGATACCTAAATCAAAGTGGCTCTGAGACATTGCCTCGCAAATTCGTATTTCGTTCCCAGGGTCCCTCTTCTTCCCTTCTCTCGAGACCCTGTGAACGAGGTTTTTCGCACATATCCATTGGTCATTTCAATATTATTCAACAATAAAACTGTGGGTGTTACAAAGATGAGTGTTGAGTGACTCTTAGTGCCGTAGTAAAATTGTCAGGAAAATTTTGTTTGGTTAAGTGGAAGTGAATGAATCGTGTACTAGTGAAAAAACTGTGACGGCAAAATGGCACATAGGCTATAAATACAAGAACAATTTGTAAGAATGTTAATTAAGAGTGGCAACTCCCAGTGAGGTTTAGAGGATAGTACATTGACACAGACCCAACCTGCAATTATGCCGTCCCTCTGTACTGATAATAATATGCTAGAGGTAATCTAGGATTATTGAAGTGCGTTCGACAGTCGCTTTGGAAGCAAAGCAGAAAGGCAGCGAAAGAAACAATCTTTGAGCATACGATCATATACTTCTTGAGATGGTTTCAATAAGCGCCGAGAACTATGGGCGCGTTCTTTTGGGCCTATTCCGGAACAGGAATTCTCCGAATAGACGGTAATCGTGTTCTTTTGGGACCAGTTCGGCAGATGCGTTCTTTTGGTAACTGGTTTTCCGTGTATTCTGTTATTCGTAAACCGGAATAAGAATAACTGGAATTTTCCCAAAAGAATGCGTCCTATGACTCGTGTGACAGGACTGAAAGACTGCGCCCTTGGCCAACCTTTGAATCACATTAAGTACAAAAGGCGATCTGTTTGATTTAAGAAGGTAAGTTGTGCTCAAAATTGTTGCGCATCGTTTCTGTGGAAACGATGCAACGTAAATAGCCCCATGAAAGAACACGTGGTTACTCGTAAAATATTAAACAAAGAAAGATTGAAGAAAATAAAAAGGAATCGAGTAACATTGGCATCAAGGCTGAGATGTGGATCATTTCCGGGTTCACTTTAACTTCTTTTTAACAGCACGTTATAGCGCGCATTGATGTGGTTATTACTTCTACTTTTCGTGTGAATAAAGTACAGTAATACTTGTGAATTTTACAGTCAAACCCGATGTACAGAAAGGTAGCACAAGCCATAAATACGAAAAGGTGGTTCTCAACCAATCACAATGGTATGGTGATGAACATTAAGGCCTGTTCCAAACGTCGTGCTACTGCCGTGCCGAACTCAAATGAAATTGTCCTTTCGATTTAAGCATTTTTTAAAAAATGCATTTTGCATTATTTGCATACTATTACGCTGGATGGATGGTTTGTTTTGTCTTTTGAAAATTTTCAATGTATATCAACGCCGATCGACACTTTGGCATTCGCAGTCCGCCATGTTGATTACAGAGGCGAGAAGGACTGGTGGCAAATATGCCTCGATTACACGCTGTTATCTCTTCCGGTTTTCCACGTGCTTAAAAAAAAAAACAAAGACTGAGAGAAAGCGCGCCGCGGGCGATGGAAATCCTAGTATATTGGCATATTTTTCGAAGAAAGCACGGCCGCTTCCAGATGCAGGTGAGTGAGCATAAAATGTATTTGATTTTCTGTTTTTATAGACCTGAAGACTGCGAGTCAACACAAATCCTAAGAACTGAATAAATTTCGTATGAACCACGGGTACAACTTTTGCCATTCTCAATTTCATTTTCGTTCTGTCCGTTCTTTTTCGTTAAGCTGTGATCACATCATTTCAGTTCTGTCAAGGTCCGCTCAACAATAGGCAATTTTTGTGGATCGTTATAAAACTGTAGTTAAAAGTGTGGATGTTATAAAGTGCGTGATCCAGTGTGTGCGATAGGCCTTTTCACGATTTCGCACGCCAAAACTTACAGTAATGTATGGGAAAAGTCGGGAGTTTGATGCTCGTTAAGAAAGGTCGACATTCTGAAATTTCCATGAATTACAAACTAAAGATACTAGCTAAAAAGGTTAACTTATTAAATTTGAGAAGTCTGGTCTCACTGAAAAGGCCGCAAATTAAGTTTTACTTTTCATATACTGTATTTATCTGTGAAACCGATCCGCAGTTCACGGAAAATTTAGAAGCATTTGTATAAAAAACGAAAAGTACGATTTCTCGCTTCTCGTCTAAGCTGTACCCTTCAAATTTGATCATCAACATCTTTTGCTATGCATCAAACTCCCGACTCTTCCCATATTTACTGTAAATTCTGCCGTGTTTGCCCGGACCACAAACGTCCAATTTCGACGATTTGGAGTGTTACCTAAATACGTTTTTACTCTCGTACATGCTAGACAAAAAAAAAAAAATTAGCACAAGCTCATAGATTAAAAAGACAAGATGAACTTGTAAACGGAGAGAGGGGCGTCAGCAGTAAAGAGGATTAAGACACGAATGAGAAGTAGATTAAAGAATGACATGCTTGGTGCTTTGCTACACATCACATTGAATGGACCTGCAGTGAAGGAATCTGACCAACTAATTCAAGCCACTGTCAAAGAGTGGATAAGAATCAAGCCAAGAAGAAAAATCGCCAAACGAAGAGAAGCTGGGAGAGTCACATTTTCTGATGCTTCAGTGCAAGCTGATTTCGATCCTCCCTCCACACCTATCCTGCAGCTAAACACATCGGAGGATGAAGACATTGAAGATCATCAAATTGGCATCCTAGAAGAGGAGGTGAATGCAGCTTTGAAGGCAATGAACCTACCCCAGCCTGAAAGCTCAGATGGTGACCCTGATTATGATTCTGATTTCGATGACACTGTCTAAGACTTGATGAGATTTTCTTATTAACCCCCTAGTGAATGTGTTAGTAATTGTTACACTGATGTGTATTTCCAGGCAGCCAATTTCTCAGAACATGACTAAACACAATTTCATGAAGTATCAGCTACAGCTTACTGGTAAAAATCATGTACCATAACTCAACTGAAAACAATTATTTACATTCACAAGCTACCACTGTTTGTTTTCAGTTCATTTAAATCATAGGCTTTTAAATGATTAAAATAATAGTTGCTGTTGTCAAAAAAATAATATTCAATATGATAATACATATTATAAATTATGACAGTCGATATATTGTATCCTGAATGGTTTAAATAGTATCCAGTTTTCAGTATAGTGCGTCTGCTATATTTATAGTGGTCTTAAAATTACAGGATAATGAATACAAATCCTCCTTTCTAGTCTATTAGTCGTGTAGAAAAATTAAAAAAGTCGTTTTTGATGTTAAGAAATATTCGTCATCTGTTGTACTCATTTTGGTGCCTAGAATGCTGGAAATGGCATTTCCGAGCTTCTAGATTTAAAAATTTTCTTGGGGGCCATGCCCCCAGACCCCCCTAGACGGGCTTCATGGCCCCTTAATTGTAACAGCCACCTACTACTCTTCTACCATCCGCCTACTTCAAATTTTATTGAAAACCCTGAGGTAGAGTTAAAAAGTTTGAGCGGTGTGGTGCTAACAAGAGCGAAAAGTTACACACAGTATTTATATCAGACCACTATTATCTAAAAACCCCGCTTCCACTTCCATACAGGCTTTGGTGGATTACTTTAAATACAAAAACACAATTGTGTATCAACTCACCCCTTCCAGCAGATGGTGCAACATCAAGTTCTGCTACATTCGATGTAATATAAGGTGAATTATGTTGGCCTGCATCACAGCTTCTCACATCACATTTATAGAAGCCAAAGTTTTGCACCTTGAGTGGATGAAGGATAAGGCTAGAGCTCTTTTCTTCTGGTAATTCTTCTCCATCTTTAAACCATTGATAAGTCACCTTAGTCCCTCCCTTTACTATGCACTTCAATTCCACTCGAGAACCTTCTGCCTGCTTTTGTGTGTTTGGATGTTCCACAATGGTTAATGAAGGGCATGATTCACCTTGAATTAAAAGGAAATATACCCTTCTCTAAGCAAATTTTTTAGTCTGTATCAGCTTTTTGTTCAGTTACTAATTTGCTGTTTCCACAAAATTTTGAGCATATGATACACCAAAGGGAACCACAGTAGTGGTAACCTGTTACATCGGAGCCCAAAACAATGAACAGTTGCATGAGGTCTCAAAACTTGAAACAACATTGTGCCTTGAAAGGAGACAAGAAGAGGCACTGTTAAGTGGAAGATGCCAGACACAATTAAGTCAACCCCTAATTAAGGATTGCAGTCTAGGGATGCAGCAAATGTATTTTCAACTCCTATTTTCAATTTGTTAAAAGTTTCAGTGAACTGGAGCAAATAATTAAGCCAAAGACGCAAAGCCGAATGGGCTATTGACCCGTGGCCCTTGGAGGTGATCGAGGGTCTAATTGTTTTAGTATCACCTAACTAGTCGGACATAAAAGGCAATAATAAAGTTAGCAAACGCAAGCTGAAAATATCTTAATAATTATTTATTTGGGAATAAGACGAAAGAAAGCATCACACTTTTTGCTACTTAAGGACTATTACTAATAGTCCTCTGGTAGCGTAGCCAATCAAAATGCAGCATTTGCATTAGTCCACTAGTTGGGAGATATTACTAATAATTATTATATTACTGATATGGGTTTATTGGGTATTTTCAAAACTTTATAACTTTCAAAATAATGCATTATTAGAAAAGCACTGAATTCGATTTACTTTTGGATGATGATTCAGTATATTTAGACCTCCAAATCTTCCTTGACCATTTAATCCATACTAATTGTTGGCTGTTCCAATATATTGAGGAAAATAATGAGCCGAGGTCATGGTTTGGTTCACAAATACATTTTCACTGAGAATTTCAGTATTGCCATGTTTGCAATCCATGTTTTTTCTAGTTCTATTTATGATGGCAGTTCAAAGCTTAATGTAAACTCATCATAACCAGGGGCGGATCCAGAAATTCCAGAAAGAGAGGCCATAGAAATTGCGGCAAGAGGGCACCCACCCCCTCCTCCTGGACCACATGCCCTCTATCCGAAAAATTCAAGTTAGTCAAGATGTATTTAAAATAAGAAAAGCTCTAAAACTGAACTACCGCCCGCGCCCCGCCCGTAATCATCATCTAAAGTAAAAACCGCCTGATGTACACTGTACCACTTGAAAGTCGGTTGGTTACAGAAGCTCTTTAAATACAGACAAAAAAAGGGGATGGTGGCCCTCCCCTCCCCCTAAGTCGGGTGCCGCTGATGACAAGTAGAATGTGACTTGGCTTCATTAACAGTTGTGAGAACTTGTTGTTTGAAGTCTTGACTATTGCAAGGTATGGTGCACAAAAGATTGTTTGTACAATTTGCCTTCCAAAGGCAACTTACCAGATAATTAAGTTAATAATTATGCAATGCAATGCAACACCACCTTCCAACAACACTACTGTATTTATAACAGTGCACTCCTTTTTAGGAGAAATGGCTTTTATAAACATGAATACTTACTGACTTCATAAATAACAATGTCTTACCTTGTGGTTGATCTGGATCCTTTCAAACAATAAAAAAGTTAAAGAAATGATAAAAATTGTTAAAATGTGAAGAGTGACACCAATGAAACTGAAATAATGCAATAGTTTAACTTCTAACAGTAACAATTTTTTTACAATTTTACCTCATCTGGCAAAACCTGGTATGCTTGCTCCTTAGACAATGTGCGGGCAATTGCCTCTTGTATTGAGCCACTTCTGGAACGTTTTCTCTCATGTCTACCCTCTGCTCCTGAAAAAACGACAATTGCTCATTATGTATCTTTATACTGTAATCAAGTATGCACTTAAAAATTAGCCATTACATACCTTTTCTGCCTGGCTGTCCGTCACAGCTTTCAGAAGTTGAAGACAGAGCATTGTTGTCCTGTGCAGAACCGAAAAGGCTCTCTGTCTTACTGTCATTTACTGCAACACAGTTCAAACAGAAAACAAATTTCAGTCATTTTTTAGGTTTACTTTAATTTGATATCATTCTCAACTTACAGGTGATATTTGCTGTGACTTTGACTTTTGCTTTGGCTCGTTTAAAGTACCATCTTTTTTGAATGCCTCAAGTGTGTGAGGGTTAGCAAACTGCATTAATTTAACACTGAGTTTTCGTAAAACAAAACAAAATTTTGAAGACAACTAGGAAAACAAAGTACCCGTAAGTATTTTTTAATGTCTCGCACAACAAGGAAAGAAGATCTAGAGAAAGAGGGAGAGGAAAAAAGACATAACAGTAAGCAGGTGATGAGTAAGCAAAAGAGAGTGACTGAGAGCAAGAGAAAACAGGCGAAATATTAGTGACAAACAAAGAAAGAGAGAAAGAAAAAGAGCCAGAGAGAGAGCAAGAAAGAGCCAGCATAAGTAGACGAAACTGTAATGATGAGCAGCGGAGGAAAGAGCAAGCATGAGCACCTGGAAATGGGCTGAATAGTGGTGACGAAAAAGCAAGAAATACCATAGGAAAATACGTAGACTAATTTGTAGTAATGAACAGATCAGACTGGTAAGCAGACTAGTTATAAATATGTCTGAAAACAAAAATATTTAGGACTGTACCATAAGTTACGACCCCCCATTTTTCAATCCCAGTGCCCTGGGCTAGAGTAAGGACCAAGAAAACAAGGATGGCGTGGTGGTAATAATATTAACCTCTTTGTAAATGGATTAAGCAGGAAATTGCATCAGGAAGTCAAGCAAGCTGTACTGTACTGAAATATAACCAGCTTAATTGGCCAATCATTGCAACCTGAGCGATATGTTGGATACAATCTACTTCTAACTTGTAACCGGAAGTTAGTTACGGGAGGTATATGTATGAGCCTGTAACACTAGGTTGCGGCTGATTGCACCATATTGCATCAGCCCACATCATGGTGAACGTTGTGGAAGAAATCTGTGTGTTGAAATAAAACTGAGATGTGTTTTTACTTTAAGTTTGTCTTATCAACCAAGAACTGTGGCCACGCTTGCAACAAGATATTATTAATTTTGTCATAATAGCTTGTATTTACCGTTCTTCTCTTTTTTCTCCTCCTTGCTGTTCTGTCGCTTCCATAGACGCTTGTGGGTTTTAACGTTTACAACCAGAGATTCGTCAAATTCATCATCAGTGTGAGTAGGTGTAGCCTTGCAGGATCCTTGTGGTGTGGAATTGCTGGACTCAAAACCTTCATTTTGTTTTACTCCTTCTAATCTTGGCACACGTACCATCTTTTGTCCCGCATATTGATCCTTCATTCCTAGGGATAAAATGTTTGAGAAGTCAAAATACTCAAAGTTCATATTTTCAACCTCTTAGACAACAGGGCCCAGTTGTTCAACAGCCGATTAACGCTAATCCTAGATTAAAAATTAACCAAGGAGTTTATTTCTGTGCTTCCAAATTCTGTTCAACGCTGATATTCGGCAAAACATTACATCGGAGGAAGTCAAACTTGAAAAACAAAAATAAGCAATTGAAAAGAAACCTTCACCAAAAAGTTGAAAACATGAGACAAAAGTTTACACTAATCCTGGATTAAGTTAATCGGCTTTCGAAAAACCGGGCCCAGATGTGTAATGAACACTATATTGAAGGCTTTCCTTTTCAGTTTAATTGTTATATTTGATTCCTTTTCAATTCACTAATTAAGTTTCCTTTCGCCCTTTATGTCATTAGGTTAACACCTTGGAGTTTTTACGCTTCTTGTGGACTTTGTCTTAGCTTAGTTTTTAGTTACCCTGCGTGTGTGTAGTGTGGAGCTTGTCAGCGCTTATAATAATTTAGCAGAAAGTTACCTTTGACTGTGCAGTGCAAGCGGAAACCGATGTATTAGTGAAACGTTTATAAATATGTTAGTCCTTAAAGAAAGGTTACAGTGTAGTATTTTGACTTAATAAAATTGCGGTTTATGTAGGTTTATTTGCTTTAGTTTTACACGTGCCACACCTCAGTTTTAAGGTTCTATTTTGTTTCCTTCATTTGCTAGACTTTCTGTAATTTTCATTCCTTGTAGTTTAGGATTCTGTTTTATATAGTTCTTCTATAGGATTTGTTCATCTTAATTAAGTCATTCTTTTTCACGTTTCAATATCATAGTGGCACTCCCAAGAAACATCTGTTTCATCAAAGTTATGATCGGAATGTCCGATATTGTTCATATGCGATTCCTACTGTTTATTTCTTTAGCACTTACTGATTACTTTATTGATTACATTGTGTTTCAGTTTACGTTCGAATATTGTCGATTAAATCACCGCTAAGCAAAGTTGGTTCTCTGTGATACTTTGGCCTTATTCGACCGGTAAAACAACCGCTATCCAGCTCATCGCGACACGTTGTCTGGCTTGTGACTCCGCGCCTTTCAACAGAGGCGGTGAGCGGCGCTCTAAGATGTATGGCAAATGCAGACTGCAGGTTGCCTACACTGAAGAGTATTTAAGTCTAAGCTCCCATTTAAAAGGGTTAGCTTTCAATAACTACAAGTTAGGGTTAGGTTAGGGTTAGTCTGCAGTCTGCAGTCTGCAAGTGTCAGATACTGCTTAAACAATTAAACTCTCTACCTCCGGGCAAGATATCATTCTGTTTGCAATTAACATTCGTTATGTTTTTCAAATGGCACTTAAATAGCCGACAGTATGTGAAGTTGACGCTGTCTTTGGTGAAAAGAGCATGAAGTTTCCTCATTGAGATTTCACTTTTTATGTTTGACTCAGCAGGATATGTATGTGCGTATGGTTATACGCACATACGCGTATAGATATACGCGTATTATGCGCATCTTTTTGGTTAACGTATTTCTGAGCGGTACTGTATAGCATGTGAGGTACACTGTGCACAACCCAAAACTCACTTTGGCTGTCTTCATTTGTTGGCATGTTTACAGCACCATTTTCTGCATTAGTTAATCTCTCATTCCTTCGTTTGATTCTTCTTCGCTGAATGTGTATTCCACCAAATACAAAACCTACAAGAAGTATGCCAATTCCAACACATGACAATATCAAGGCAATTGTAACTTGTTTTTGGTCTTTGGGACGTGCATTAAGTTGTTTAGCTGAACTCTTGGTAATTGTTGTTGTAGCCAGTGATGTTGGAGCTGGTCCACATCTTTTATCTGGTCTTGGAGCGCAATATCGATGAGCAGCTTTTAATCCCTGGTCGATGCATTCCTGCTGTTCTTCATCCTTGCCATCGTTACAACAGTAAGAACACTTTTTGCAGTCACGAGTTAAACTGCGGTAGAAATAACCTCGGATACAATTCCCATTGCAAACTGTGTCAGAGTCACGGGTGCAATTCTTGGTGACTATTTCATTCTCTGCACAGATATGACATGATTTGCACCCGCTGTAATCATACGCCTCTGAAAATGTCTTTCCATAGACACATTTTTTGCAGTGAATGTCAGTCGGTGGATATGTTATATGTTCTCCACAATTTGGGTACAATCCCCAACCAGGGTGGCACAGTGAACAATGTAAGCATCTTTTAAAGGTACCATTTGGCCAGGTGACATAAAAAACGTTCGGCCCACAATGTGGAAGGCTGTTAATCAAACCCTAACAAAGAAAAGAATAAACTTGGTCGGGTAACAGCTTATTTTCTTATGCATATAATTTGCATTGACTTAAAATAAATTAGATTGTAATCTGAGCAGTTGTTCAAAACCTGATTAGCACGAATAAATTGAAGTAAACTTCCATGGTAACGTGTTAAACTTGCTCTTAATTTTGTCACAATAGCCCTTATTCATGATAGCGGCCATGTTGGTTTTCAAATTGTTATGCAAATTAGCCATGTGTTATGCTTGGGGGCAAACATTGTAATAAAGGCAAATTGCGGAAAATTGGCCCGTCGAAATATAGAATTAACATTGCTAAAAGTACATTTTAGAATTTAGAATTAGGTACCTTTTATAATAATTTTATATCTTTTGATTGCCTCCGACATTTTGACTTTCTACTTTGTTATCTGCTAGTTTTTCAGTAAAAAAAAATCGAAGTAACTTGTGCAAGCATTCCGTTTTACTACTTAGGTGATAAACATTCAATGAACATGAAACAAATCATCTGTGTGGCTAAGATGTTGGTTATAACCTTTTGAACTTGTGTTGTTTGCCCCATCAGAAGTGTGTAGCTAATTTGCATGATAATAGCAAATCCAACATGGCGGCTATCGTGAACGTCCACTTGTTCGTCCACTTGATCAACTCCTCGAGGAATGATTGAGTTTATAAGCAGAGGGTTCTGGGATTGCCAGGGGCTATAAGAAAATGTATGGCGGAAACTTATTTCGACGTCCAACAAAATGATTTTACAGAGAGATCAATGCTTTTTTCGACACAGATTTATCCGAAAATCGATTTGGGCAATGTTGATACGTGGCAAATGTAAGTTTTGTTTGAATAACCGTGAAATATGAGATAAAATTTACTCCGGTTAACTTTGCTCGGGTGAGGATCCGTAAGGTTTATTACTGGGTTGCCGTATGGCAATCCCAGTCTAGAAATGGAGGGCATTTGTTTGGTGTTATTATTTTTTTTCTTCCGTGTCGGTAAAAGTCTTGCCTGTCACTCCCCTGGTAAGTGGTATCTTTGTGCATAGAGCCTTCTGCGCGTATTTTCTTAGGATCGAGAGGGTAGTGGAACTGCGTAGATTTTTCTGGTGGACACAGTAGAATAATTAACTTAGCCTGCAATGGCGTCGAAAGTCATGTAACGCGAATGGCGTTTTACTGGATCCTTAAACAAGTCAGTTGGATAAACTACGCAGGCGGTGAAAACCAACACCTGGAATCTCAAAAGCGACGAGTAATGGACTTCGACAACAATCTGTCGCCCGTCGAGCAGAAATCAAAGCGAGCTGCATTTCTAAAATAATATTTACCAAGTGTGCTGTTATGTAGAACACTGAAACCAAATGGAAAATTCTCTGGTAACTTATGGGTTCAACAAAGACGGAACGAATCGAACACCTTAAGTGGATCTGTGATCAACTCTGCACAGTCTTCAGGTAATGTGACAGCCAAGAATTATTTGAAAGAAAGCTTGTCGTCTATTTTGTGCTTCATTATTCAAGGAAACGGTTCTTCATGGAAACGGTTTGATCCTGAAATTTTAGTTTGTTGTAATATTGCGCATATTTGACACGATTGAGTTTTTTCTCTTCACGCACGCAATAATAGCAAATATGTTGTTTGTTTCAAAAAATTGTTCGCTGGAAAAGGTGGCCTTTATGAATTCATCATGTTTTATTTTATGTGTGCTGGATAGTTTTTATGGCAATAGTAAAGCATTTTCTTGTTATTCAAGGAAAATGTTCTTCAGGAAAGGGTTTGAACCTGAAGTACATGGTAATTTGACATGATTGAGTTTCTTGTCTTCACACACGCAATGAAATAGCAAGAGGTTTTCGCCTCTAAGAGCAAATATGTTGTTTGTTTCAAAAAATTGTTCGCTGGAAAAGGTGGCCTTTATGAATTCATCATGTTTTATAGTATGCGAGCTTAACTGGATAGTTTTTATGGCAATAGTAAAGCATTTTCGTGTCAAAATGAGGTTAGCGTTTTTGTGTTGTGCTAACTTAATTAAATACTAGACCCTCCGTGCGGGTACACTGGGTTGCCTGTGGTACGTGCAGCGTTCCAGGCAATTTTTTTCAAGTTGGGGTTTGTAGCCGATATAACGCGCGCTCTGATTGGCTAATTGTGACTAGCCCACGGGCCGATTACGGGCTTGCAAAAACAAAGCAAAAGGTAATTAAAAAACCATATAATAATCTACTTACTAACTGAGCTAGCTCGATCCGTACTGGGGAATATTGGCCCTGGGTCGTTTTTTTACAGAGCGAGCCAATATTTCCTGGCAGTACGGCCCTCGCGCTCGGTTAGTAAAAAGTTATTAAGGGGTCACCCTGAAGTCATACCAGCAGAGGCCCTTTGGCTCACAGGTCCTCACATGCACGTTCGCACGACGAAACAGATCCTTTTCTGAGGTTAAAAACCTGGCTACCGGCCTAACTCTTTTTCCTACTTTCCCAACCACGAGAAAACCGCGGTAAATCAGCCATCGCCAAAAAATGTTTTTTTTTGCTCAAAAAATATTTAAAGTAAGGGGGAAAAAAATACATCATTTTAAAGCTAAGAAAATAAGCTTTCCAACAGCATATAACTTATTTACAGACAACTGAAATATTCTATAAAAGCGAAAGTTGAAGGAAAAAATTTAAGAAAAATAACAGTAAAATATGTTTTCCAGGCAAAATTTGGTCATTTTAGCGTTGATTACGAATTTTTAGATGCAAAACTAAAATTTTCTGCAATTTACCTGCTTTCTTGGACATAAATTCGACTGAAAACTGATGAGGCACGAATATTTTTAGATTTTTAGGAATAATAGATGACGTGAATTCAATGCGTAATGTGATAATGCGATGAAAGTGTCAAATTTGCGACGCATTGCTAACGGCAACGGAAGCGATCGCATTACGAATAATTAACCTCTGTTGCCAAAAACCACCCAAATAACCGGCCAGTGTAAAACGCAGACTGCAGACTGCGCGTTAATAAAATAATAATGAAAAAAGAGTTAAAAGAGTGTTAGTAGCCGTTTGTACTTTCACACTGAAACCCCAACATAAATAACCGATTTTTCGACGTAAAATTCATCCCAGAGGATAAAACTATTCACTGGACATGTAATAAAGGTAAATATGTTCAAGCGAAAGCAAAAACAAGCGAATATTTTGACGGAAAACACAATAATGTGAGATCAAAGGAACATGTGGTGAAGACACGCAATTGCGGCTGATCGCTTCGACAATAATCTTACCTTTTCAGCGATTTTAACGTTTGAAATTCCATTCAATCCACCTGGTCTAGTCTTTGAATTCACTATCATCGCTGCCCTGCAAATCTTCAGTGTTCTACATGACAGCACACTTGGGCAACAGATTGTTGTTGATGCTGTCGCCTGTCTTGTTCAGTATCCAATTGATTTGCCATTATTGAGCTTCATAAGGGTATATTTTGTTCAAAGATCTACTAAAACGCCATTCGAGCTACATGACTTTCGACGCCATTGCCGGTTAAGTTAATCGTTATAATGTGTCCACCAGAGAAATCTACGCATTTCCCACTACCCTCTCGATCCTAAGAAAATACGCGCAGCAGGGCTCTACGCACAAAGACACCACTTAGCAGGGGAGTGACAGGCAAGACTTTTACCGACATGGAAAAAAATAAAAATAATAAAAATAATAAAATAAATAAAATAAATAAAACGGAGAAATCTACCTGTTTTCCGACTGGGAATGCCATAGGGCAACCCAGTAATAAATATACATTCTGCCTCGTGAGTTTGTTATTCTCGTTAACCAGCAACGGAAAGTCATTGCAACGCGAATGAAGTTTTAGTGCATCTTATATATGTTGTTTGTTTCAATAAAATGTTTCGCTGGAAAAGGATTCTGTGATATTTTTTGCCTTTGTGAATTATAATATCATGTTGTGTATTGAATTTTCGAGCTTAAGGTTGAAACGTGATACGGGAGGATATTTTTAGTATAACTCTGTAAGCAGGAAAGGTTTCATGAAAATAAACAGGTCTGTTGGAAGCGTGCTTGAGTTTCAACAAAATGAGCCCCAAAATCAGCAAAAAATTGTGACGCCGGTGAATAATAAAGTAGCTGCTATTTCCAAAATGATGGAATTACCTGGTGATAAATAACCTCGTCTTGGAGAGTTTGCAGAAACAATGGTGGGCGATTGTGATCTTTGTTTTGAATTCGCTCATTTATTGTCAAACTTTATAACACTTGACAGAAAAAGAAACTTACAAAAACCCTGTATCTTGCTATCATTTGACACAGATGCTTCACTGTTTGGCAAGTAAACATGCCGCGGTAACTTCCTAGTAATCACGGCGCCCGCTGATGAATTCCGGCGATGTCACTTTCGATTTTGCGATTTATTTGTGCAGCCAAAACGTACAATAACAAAATTGAACGTAGCAAAAATCTCCCAAAATGTTTGTCGCTGATCGTAACTGTTTATATTCTATATTCATGATTCAAAATTAATGTTGTTTTCATGTCGTAAATATGTTATTCTCGAGTGGCCATCCTGGAAACTTCCTTCTGCTCTTTCTGAAAACTGTGTTTAACTTTAGTAAACTTTAGAATTACAATGCTGTCAGATGCTCAGAGGGCACGCTTAAACTTGTGGTGAAAAGAAGTTTATCAACATGTCAGCCCAGAAGCCAATGTTTCTCACTTCCCATTTATTTTCTTCAATCTTTCTGGGTTCAGTACTTTGCTAGTAACCACATGTCTTCTCAGGCTATTTACCCAAGGCTTCTACCATGGCACTACAATGATAGACAATACCAAAACAATATCGTGCACTGTTAGAGCTACATATTACGCAAGGACAGATTTTTTTCGTAGTACGAACGTGTGAGAACCTGTGAGCCAAAGGGCCTCTGCTGGTATGACTTCTGGGTGACCCCTTAAATGGTCTTAATGACCCCCCAACTTGAAAAAATTGTCTGGAACAGTGCACCACAGGCAACCCAGTGTACCCTCAGGGAGGGTCTAGTTGCTGTTTATTGTGAAATTAACATCTCGTCATGGTCTCGAAATATTACAAAATTAGGTACAAATCTGGAGGAAATAACACAGTAAATCCCTTTTAGTTGTGTTTACGTGTGTCTAGGCTGTTTTCTTATTAGTTACGTCTTGCATAAACGAATTATGGCTTCTGGAAATATACCTCCTAAAAGGAGAGAAGTCGTTGTCAGAGGAGATGGAAATTCTTTTTACAGAGCTATTGCTCTTTGGAGGGATGAAATGAGTGATGAGAAACATGAGAAAACTTTGTTTGATTGAGAAAATTCCAACGGTTTTCGAGCCACTACAATTTTCTACATACTCAGCTCTGTATTAAGAGTCCAATCACTTTAATGTAGCACAATGATTCTGCTCAAGCAAACCATTTCAATCTTTTTCTGCCTCGAGGCAGCTGTTTTAATGCTCCTTTTCCATAGAATCTCTGTTTCAATGGACTGAGATAACAATGGCAATTCATATCTGATATGCCCCAGCTGTTACATGTAAAGAAACCTTTTTTTCTGTCAAACCACCATCTACATGTAAAGTCACTGGATCTAAGCAAACTTGTCAAGCTCCACTATGACTTCGTCCAATACAAAAGAGTCATCTTTATATACTAGTTCTCTGTAGATATGATCTTTGGAGCAGGTCTTTGAGGTTTTAGTACTCCCACAATCGTACTCTCTTATGTACAAAGTTGGTGTAGTACATTCAGAGGTTCTGTAACCTTGTACAAAATTATTTCAACAGACCTTTGTACTCATCGAAACCTTGAATTGGTCACTATTAATAGCTCTAGCCCATGACAAACATGATTGTTATTCCTGGGTGAGTAAAATCTAAATATTCCAACGTGAGGAAGAATCTTTTGCTTCTCTGGGTACCTTCGATTGTTGTCACAACCCCGCACAGCACAATGATCGCCACTGGGCATATTTCCAATATTATTTGAATTGCCAAGTTTAGAAAGAGGCCAAAAGCCAGCCCATACACACGTAAATACAACTGAAAAGGCTTTACTGAGTCATTTCCTCCAGATTATTCCTCATTTTGTAATACTCTGAGACCATTTCACAACAAATTTTACGCAAGCAAGGAAGTTAATTAGCAAATTTTGTCTCATATTTCATGGTTATTTTAACAAAAACTAAAAACTTTCATTTGCTACGTGTCAACATTGCCCAAATTGATTTCTAATAAAACTGTGTCGGAAAAAGCGTTGATCTCTGTCTCCAAAATCATTTTTTGGACGTGAAATAACTCTCCGCCATACATTTTCTCACAACAAATTGCAATGTGTGCCCCCTGGCGATCTCAGAACCCATTGCGTATAAGGCATGAGGCAACGACTTGTGACGTCATGATGTAAAATCACAAAAAATGGAATATCTATGAAGACGTTTTCTGTATAGAAATGAAACTTTTTGCAGTTGTTATACTCATTACAAAGTTCCATGATATGGCACAGTGTGATGTATCCATAGCAATGCAATGGGTTCCAGGCCACCTCCATCCAAAGGGTAAAATCAGAGTTTCCCTCCCCAATAAGGGTTATTTGCTCTTGATGTTCATTCAGTGCGTGTGACCGAATATGGACATTACACAGCACAAGTACAAGGAAGTCTGTTAGACTCTGAAGGAACAAAGAAGGCATTTTCGATATCGGAAAGGTAGAGGTCTGGTAACGAGTATGTTGCTATGGTGACATCATAATCACTATTGCAATCTGTAGTTTTGGTAGCACATCAACCCTGCAAAATTTCAACCCTGCAGACTTAGTATTTGCAAAGATATTTCATATTTTGTGATCCTACATAATTTTGGTATCCACTATGTGACGTCACATGTCACCTAATTTGCATAAATCAAAATCTTGAATAGCTCGGCTACCAAGAGTCCCGGGGGGGGGGGTACTCCCCTATATAAGGTATATAGGTATGTGCCGCCCAAAGGGTATGGTTTTTGAGCAGGTCTGAAAACGGGTATGAATTTTAGAGGTCAGGTCTGAAAACGGGTGTGGAAAATGGCATGTTTTGGTCTGAAATAGGGTCGGGATTTGAAGACCCGGGCGGCACACCCCCACCAAGAATTCCGAGGAGTACCCCCCCCCCGAGCCAAGAGTGCTATCACAATAAAGTAAATGCTGTTCTTCACCATTTTGAAAGCTCTTTCGAACAAGCTAATAAAAAATTTGTGTCATATGCACTTTAATAAGCGTTATCCTAAAAAGGATTACAATTTTTTTACAAGGCAACTATGAAAATTAATGCCTTACATGAAGAGCTAGCAATCAGGTTATTTTAGGTACCGGTACAAAGTCCACTAAATTCAATTTATGTTATTACAGAATTGTCATAAGAGAGAGAACACAATTTTGGTTAACTGCGAACTTAAATGTAAAACAGAATTTACTTACCAGAAGCAAACAGCCACAAAAACTCAATAAAGACAACAAAAACGTAGGTCTCATGTCTGTCAGCTGACTCAAGGCAGTCGTAGTATCTCAAGTACTCATCATGGATGCAAGCGTACTTGAAATTTCTAAACAACGGACAAGAGATGCTGAACGTTAATTAACTACGGTTAATAACGAATGGACTCATATTGTTCGTATCATGATCAGTCAAGTACTGTTCTGTTTCTGTTAGAAACGGCGATCGCTAAGTTAAGTTACGTCGACGAAAGGGATTTAAACAATCTGACCGGAATGTGAAGAAATGTGCGCTAATAAGTTTTGCGTAAAACGTGTTCGCAAGGGCTGTGTTATTGATTGCAAAAACAAAGAAACGTTTGCTTGAGATTTAGCAACGGAAATAAGGTATATCATATGACGCATCGAGAACTGTAAATTGGATCACGCGTGCACCTCTATGAAATTCACATTACGCAAACATAAACCACACACAGTTATAAAGTAATATACCGAAATCGATCCTGCAACTGGGCACCCACCGTTAAGTTCTTAGCTTTTGACTGTGTAGAGACAACCGCAAAATAAGTCGTGGGTGGGGAAAGAACTGTGAAGCCTTCTCCTGATCAGAACCAACCTCCAAATTTCTTGCTGAGGCAATCAAATCCTTAAATTTTGTGTTATTGATAGAACTGACGAACTACGTCAAGGTACCCATCAAGTCAATCAGAATAGAATCGAAGCGTGTCACCCCAACCCTTTGTGATGCCTCACGACAGGTAAGATTGCGTGACTGAAAAAAAAACTACATTGTCTTCTGTTCGTTGTAGTAAAGCAATCGAAGGAACTGAAACTTCTACTCTGCCGTTACTTTCACTTGGGTGTGAATTTTCACCTTGAGTACGTGCTAGATAAAAAGAAAAAAACTACACTTTGCGTGCCGTGTTTAGAACTTCCAATCTTGTCACGCGATTTTTGCAAACTCACGCATTGTTCAGGTACAATCACATTTAGCCCAAACTCGCATTATTCGTAGCGTA
>NC_090891.1:30742196-30752196 GCF_036669925.1 Montipora capricornis | reverse complement strand
ACGGCCAGGTTAGCACGCGGACTGCTTCTATCTCACGCTGAAGGCTGGCTTTTTCTTTCTTTTCTCGCATTCACAAAACTTGCTAGGAATTCCGCAGTGGTGTTGGCTTAGGGCTGCACTACATACCGCACACTTGGCCACGTGTATGGATGATTTAGCTTCGAGAGACATGACCATTAGCGACACCTAAGCTAACTTGTTTGCTGTTCTGTTGCGGTAGATAATGCAATAGAAGCTATGAGAAGCACTTTATATATCAGTTATGTGTTCGCATTGTGATTTCTGGCGCCTGTGGTAAGCTACGCCGTTCCTACCAAAGAACTTGCAGTGCACCTTTCCCTCAAAATAAGCCTAGATTCATATTATTCAACACTTTAATTTACCATTTGCTTTATTGAACGCTTTATTACTCGCGATTCCTTAGGAAGCCAGAGTCTAAAAATGCAATTGGCTTTCGTCGTCATATGGTTGCCAAAAGGGGGGTCATTAGTCCAGGCGTTTCTGGCCAAGACCCTGGAGACTGGGGACGAGGATCGTTACGTGCTCTGCTAACAAGATGTCGTGCGTGCTTCGAGGCAATTGAATTTTTGACGTACATTTTATGATGACCATACTCTTGGATAATGATTTCCAACTGATATTAACTCCATTTGGTCAATTTCGAACTGAAAATACCGGCCGAGAAAACTGTACCAAGTTCTGACTTCAATCCTTGACAAGTGAATGGAACATATTGAATAGATGTGAAAACAACCCTGAACAAGCCCTAAAACAGACTTACAGAATTAGGGGAATATATTGCTATTATAAATTAAAAACAAAGACATTGAACCATTGATGCTATCGCCAAAATTATTCAATTACTCACAGTGCAGTTCCACCCTTGTCAAATTTAACGTAAGATTTCGATCGCTTTAATATTCCACGAAAAAGTCACTGAATCTCTCATATGGTACCATTCTCGTCACCAGCGGAGAAAGAGCCTCCCAACGAGGCTGGCATTCTGGCACGAGATGACGGGAGCGGAAGTTGCCAGATGGTGTTGGTCACGCCGCCCCATCATCATCATCAAGTCGAGTCTCCTCGGGAACAACAAATGGTGGCTTGCCACAACCACCTATCCAGCATGAGTGTTCGAATCTCGCTTGTTGACTGCAGGCCAGTGTCACGCTTCAAGGTGTCGATGAAGGTGCTCCGCTGTCCGCCCCGAGAAGCTCGGCCCTGTTGGGGTTCCCAGAGGACCAGACTATAATATTCCATCCGACCCAACCCGAGAACTATGTCACATTTTAGCAAAAGGTTGTTCTGACATACAATGTCAAATAAAAGAAACACTGTTGATTAGAGATTTAAAGCCTACCGTCCTAAACGAATATTTAAGCAGCGAACAGCTGTATCTTTACTAACTAGCATTGGTCCGGTTTTTTTGTTTTTTATTTTGTCTATCATTGTTTGTCACATTAACTGTCTTGAAACCATTAATGAGTGTGTGTAGTCCTAATAATCCTGCACATCCTCGGTTCCGTGGTCTTTGGTGATGGAGTTTGTGAGTTAATACTCCAAACAGTCAAACCAATACTACTTCATCCTTTAAAATAACTGCAAATAGCTAATTCATTGAATTTCTCAGGGAGTGAGCGCGCTGTCATAGGCCAATTTAGGAGGGCGTGTTCTTCAGTAAAGAGATTATAAACATCTTACTAATCTCCAGGTGATCTGGTGACGTAATTCGGAGGACTGGGGAGAAAAATTTTAACGCCGTATCCCACAACCGCGCGCGGCCTTAGTTTCCAATTTAACATGGCAGAGGCGAGGTTAGATCTCGTCGGGTCTACTTGAATGTTCATTCAGTACCAGGAATTGTGGTAGACACGGAATGATCTGTTGAGTTTTTGCGATGGAAATACTGCAGGGAGTTTGGAAACAACACCTAAGGCCGCGCACGGTTGTGGGATACGGCGTTAAAATTTTTCTTCCCAGTCCTCCGAATTACGTCACCAGATCACCCGGTTCGTTTTCTTAGGTCGTAATACACTGAGTTGTGGGTGCCTTTATAACTGACAGTATATGCACAGCCTTGAACAGTGTTGTTAACCTGCTTACCTTCCCGGATAGGACTATAGAAAGTATGTCCCGTCTAACATAACATGTTAAAAGGAACTTTTTGGGACGTTCAACGACCCATGAAACTTCTCGCAGACAGTTTATGGTACTTCAGTGTAGGTTCACCAAAAATTAACTGAATATCACCATTATTTCAAGCTGCATGGTTATCTCGCCAAACTCTAACGCCAAGTTTGAAACTAAATTCGTGTTAAAGAAACGCTTATCATATTAACAGTGACAGATCCAGTGGCCCGGAGGCCCCCCCCCCCTTATTTTTGGATGTTAAAAAAGGAAAGGAAAGGAAAGGAACTTTATTTAAGTGTGTATTGATTTTAGCGATGGAGCGCTAATCGGGAACACAGTAAACTGAAAGCATGCAACAATTCAACGCAAATCAAATCAAATGTTGGTTTTTTGAAGAGAGGGGAAAACCGGAGTACCCGGAGAAAAACCTATCTGTGCAGAGTAGAGAACCAACAAACTCAACCCACATATGACGCCGAGTCTGGGAATCGAACCCGGGCCATATTGCTGGGAGGCGAGTGCTCTCACCACTGCGCCATCCCTGCACCCCAATGTTAAAAGCAAAGCCCTTTTAAAATGTCTTTCACTTTTTGCAGACAACACCACCAAAAACTGCGAAAGAGCAGAATTTTTTTAGAGCGAAAGCCCCCTTATCTCTTAATCAGGATCCACTACTCAGGTGCGAAGAATCGACATGGGAGAGACAGACGGCTCTGCAGTGGACAGACAGACAGCATAGACAGACAGCTCTAACAATGTATTTTCTCTGTAAAACTGTCAATGATGCTGGTATCAAACGTTTGAATCACGTCAGTCCTCTTTCGATGACCGATTTGAACAACGCTCGAAGAAACAGTGACACAGTGTTTGAAAAAAAGTAGAAAATTTACTTCACAAACTATCTCGCTGGTTGGTTGTAATACAACTAGACTTTCTTCGTATGTTTTTTACGTCCTCAGGCATTAAGTACAATTTGTACACCCATGACAAGGATATTGTGATATAGCTGCTATGCCTGCGGGTGGCAACAAATGCTGGGTAGACTTTCATATACCGGACTAAAAAGGTGGAGAACGAAAGAATCATTGTTATTCCGATTATTTAGTCCTTGTTAATAAGGTATTGTTATGTTCGCTTTGTTCTTTTGTTTTATGGCTATTAATTATTTCGGATCCGGTATATGAAAGACCAGCCCAAATGCTTAGCTCGATTAGCCTACGTGTAGTCGTACCCTACCCCCCGAAGGTAGGGTACGGCTGCACGTAGAGTAAGCTCGATCTGCTGTTATTAACAATAAGAGCTGTTTGGCAAGGCACCATTTTACCACATTTTCATCTCAATTTAGTCTCAAGTCCCGAAATGTGTTTTTAAAATGGTTTTTTCTATTGGAAACTAAATTGACCCTATGGCGATGAGTTCTAATCTTTTTTTTTTTTCATCCGTAGTAGGAAAAAATATAACCTGTGAAAAAGAATGTTTTTAAACTTGAATGCTCGACTTGTACATGACGTTTTATAAACGTCCATGTTTGAGCTCCAAAATAATGATTTCCTCTAATGAATATGGCCACTTATCACGTACGTAAGAGTAAGCAATTAAAAATCAAACTGTTGTGGCCCTCGAAATGCTATGTTATAGGTAATATTTCGTGTTATGAATAGTGAAATCAAACGATCTATTCCTCAAACGCAACAATAACATTTACACTAAAGCTAATACTCGATTACAAAACGAGCATATGGAACTCAAAATTCGGGGTGTCCCGCGCCCCTGCATGACTGAGGCCCAGTGTCCACGTGTCCAATAAGAATACAAACTTTCAGTTTAGAACTGAACAAATATAAACTCGAAAAGAATACTATAATAAGTTATTGCGAAAAATCAATCTCTCGAGATCAGTATTGTCTTCGGTAAATCATCTCCGTTACAAATAGGGGAGTTTTGTTTTTTGCAAAAACCCTTCCTTTCTGTCAGACATTCGGATGATTCAAATGCTCATATAAATAATTCAATTTAAACAAAAAATCATTCGCATCTCTATGGTGAAATCTAAATACGATAAGACTTCTCTAATGTCATATAAATAAGCTAAACCATAACTTAACAAAAAAAAACACGGCAAAAAAACAAACAAACAAAATGGAACAATAACTATTAGTATAAACACTTTTTAAATTATATTCCTCATTATATCTCTTACACAGTAGGAGCTATTTAATCAGGCAATCAATTAGAGCGTTGGATTCCACGCGGTAAGGCCAGCTAAGTCCTAGGGTTATCTTTTTTCCCTCGATTCAAAGATCGAGAGATCTAATATAGAGAAAAGCTTGCTTTCTCTACTCGAAAATTTAATTTACAGCTCCTTGGTTTTTCTAGTTCAATTTATCGGCCTCTAGTAATAAATTGAATAAGAAAGAAAGCCAACCATTCCACCTTTGAACACCTACTTTTAAGCAAGAAGTTCGTCCGCTTTCTTAAAATGCGCGCGACAAATTCGTTATCTGCCGTTGGCGATAAAATTTGGCCGCATTTCTCAAAATAGATACTACAAAAATTCAGTTCAGTCAAGGTGATGAAGGAATTGTCAGTTTTTATACTGGAGACGTCTAATACGTCTAGACGATTTAGTTCGTCCAGACGTATAACGCGTCTCCCGCCCGTCTTTATACGGGACGAACTAAAATATGCATTAAATTAAACTGTCCAAAGTCGCCCCGACGTATTATACGTCTTTAGTGTAAAAACGGCCATTGTCAGGAGTTTCAAGAAAGATTAATTGTTTCAGTAACTTCTCTAACTCCTTTAAAGAAAAAGAGATGATACTACGTTGATTTGCTTTAAGCCAAATGTCATTAAATATCAGAGAATACAAGATAATGCTAATATTTATAAGAGTGCACATCTTCCCCCACCCTCTCCACTCTTGTACTGTTAGTACACAGGTCGATTGAGCGCGACGTGGACAAAAAAAGCATAAATTAGGGCAAGAAACAGTCGCGAGAGGAAGGTGCATTTTCCCTTCTCAGACTTTTCGCGGTGATTTTTCGCACGCTGGGTTTATCCGACCTTTGATAAAAAAGACGCTTTTTTTGCCCGAATGCCCGCACATCTTTTCCGGACTAGTTAGCCTTCCCATCGTGGTCTACAAAAAAAGATAAGCCGACAATACCTCAACTATATCAAGGCGTCTAATATTTTCTTCCTTGAGCGTCTTGCAAAAGTGGTACACGGTCAAACTCGGGTTGCTTGTCTTAAGGCAAGCAATAACTTCCTCTCCTGGGTTCTCGCTTATCTTAAGAGAATCAAGGTCCATCTTGTATTTGAAAGCAACCCGTTCCCACGCTTTGCACTTGTTGACCTCCTGACAAAGTTGATTTTCAACTCTCTGTTTTGTATTTATTGATCGGTCAAAAACGTCCTTTAGCAGTCTGTATCCTAGATAACCATAAAAAATAAATAAATAAATAAATAAATAAATAATAGAAAAAACTATAAACAGCTAAGGCATTTATTTACACCACCGACAAGCTGATTACATATAAGTGACATAAATGTATCTGTTATAAGTGCGGGTTATAAACGAAGGACAGAAGTGATCTTGCTCTTATCTGGAGAATTTAAGCAATTCTCTTATAGACACCTGACAAATTCTGGTGCCTTCGATGCGGGGATTCGAACCCATGACCCCTCTGGAGCATTGTACCCGCATCGCAGAGGTCATGGGTTCGAATCCCGTTGAAGCCGAATAAATTTTTCACATGTCTATAAGAGACAATTGCTAAATTGTCCAACACGTCTTTCTTTCGTTTACATGAAGTATACTATTCGAAAAGAGCAGGGGACGCGGTTCCCGGTGTGGCGGACTGGCTTGAATTCTCCAGAAAAAATGCGGCCGGCTTGGCAGCGATACCTAAATCAAAGTGGCTCTGAGACATTGCCTCGCAAATTTGTATTTCGTTCCCAGGGTCCCTCTTCTTCCCTTCTCTCGAGACCCTATGAACGAGGTTTTTCGCACATATCCATTGGTCATTTCAATATTATTCAGCAATAAAACTGTCGGTGTTACAAAGATGAGAGTTGAGTGACTCTAACTTAGTGCCGTAGTAAAATTGTCAGGAACATTTTGTTTGGTTAAGTGGAAGTGAAGGAATCGTGTACTAGTGAAAAAACTGTGACGGCAAAATGGCACATAGGCTATAAATACAACAAAAATTTGTAAGAATGTTAATTAACAGTGGCAACTCCCAGTGAGGTTTAGAGGATAGTACATTGACACAAACCCAACCTGCAATTATGCCGTCCCTCCGTACTGATAATAATATGCTAGAGGTAATCTAGGATTATTGAAGTGCGTTCGACAGTCGCTTTGGAAGCAGAGCAGAAAGGCAGCGAAAGAAACAATCTTTGAGCATACGATCATATACTTCTTGAGATGGTTTCAATAAGCGCCGAGAACTATGGGCGCGTTCTTTTGGGGCTATTCCGGAACAGGAATTCTCCGAATAGACGGTAATCGTGTTCTTTTGGGACCAGTTCGGCAGATGCGTTCTTTTGGGAACTGGTATTCCGTGTATTCTGTTATTCGTAAACCGGAATAAGAATAACTGGAATTTTCCCAAAAGAATGCGTCCTATGACTCGTGTGACAGGACTGAAAGACTGCGCCCTTGGCCAACCTTTGAATCACATTAAGTACAAAAGGCGATCTGTTTGATTTAAGAAGGTAAGTTGTGCTCAAAATTGTTGCGCATCGTTTCTGTGGAAACGATGCAACGTAAATAGCCCCATGAAAGAACACGTGGTTACTCGTAAAATATTAAACAAAGAAAGATTGAAGAAAATAAAAAGGAATCGAGTAACATTGGCATCAAGGCTGAGATGTGGATCATTTCTGGGTACACTTTAACTTCTTTTTAACAGTACGTTAAAGCGCGCATTGATGTGGTTATTACTTCTACTTTTCGTGTGAATAAAGTACAGTAATACTTGTGAATTTTACAGTCAAACCCGATGTACAGAAAGGTAGCACAAGCCATAAATACGAAAAGGTGGTTCTCAACCAATCACAATGGTTTAGTGAAGTGATGGTGATGAACATTAAGGCCTGTTCCAAACGTCGTGCTACTGCCGTGCCGAACTCAAATGAAATTGTCCTTTCGATTTAAGCATTTTTTTAAAAATGCATTTTGCATACTATTACGCTGGCTGGATGGTTTGTTTTGTCTTTTGAAACTTTTCAATGTATATCAACGCCGATCGACACTTTGGTATTCGCAGTCCGCCATGTTGATTACAGAGGCGAGAAGGACTGGTGGCAAATATGCCTCGATTACACGCTGTTATCTCTTCCGGTTTTCGCGAGCTTTAAAAGAAAACAATGAGAAAGCGCGCCGCGGGCGATGGAAATCCTAGTATATTGGCATATTTTTTCGAAGAAAGCACGGCCGCTTCCAGATGCAGGTGATTGAGCATAAAATGTATTTGATTTTCTGTTTATATAGACTTGAAAGACTGCGAGTCAACACAAATCCTAAGAACTGAATAAATTTCGTATGAACCACGGGTACAACTTTTGCCATTCTCAATTTCATTTTCGTTCTGTCCGTTCTTTTTCGTTAAGCTGTGATCACATCATTTCAGTTCTGTCAAGGTCCGCTCAACAATAGGCAATTTTTGTGGATCGTTATAAAACTGTAGTTAAAAGTGTGGATGTTATAAGGTGCGTGATCCAGTGTGTGCGATAGACCTTTTCACGATTTCGCACGCCAAAACTTACAGTAATGTATGGGAAAAGTCGGGAGTTTGATGCTCGTTAAGAAAGGTCGACATTCTGAAATTTCCATGAATTGCAAACTAAAGATACTAGCTAAAAAGGTTAACTTATTAAATTTGAGAAGTCTGGTCTCACTGAAAAGGCCGCAAATTAAGTTTTACTTTCATATACTGTATTTATCTGTGAAACCGATCCGCTGTTCACGGAAAATTTAGAAGCATTTGTATAAAAAACGAAAAGTACGATTTCTCGCTTCTCGTCTAAGCTGTACCCTTCAAATTTGATCATCAACATCTTTTGCTATGCATCAAACTCCCGACTCTTCCCATATTTACTGTAAATTCTGCCGTGTTTGCCCGGACCACAAACGTCCAATTTCGACGATTTGGAGTGTTACCTAAATACGTTTTTACTCTCGTACATGCTAGACAAAAAAAAAAAAATTAGCACAAGCTCATAGATTAAAAAGACAAGATGAACTTGTAAACGGAGAGAGGGGCGTCAGCAGTAAAGAGGATTAAGACACGAATGAGAAGTAGATTAAAGAATGACATGCTTGGTGCTTTGCTACACATCACATTGAATGGACCTGCAGTGAAGGAATCTGACCAACTAATTCAAGCCACTGTCAAAGAGTGGATAAGAATCAAGCCAAGAAGAAAAATCGCCAAACGAAGAGAAGCTGGGAGAGTCACATTTTCTGATGCTTCAGTGCAAGCTGATTTCGATCCTCCCTCCACACCTATCCTGCAGCTAAACACATCAGAGGATGAAGACATTGAAGATCATCAAATTGGCATCCTAGAAGAGGAGGTGAATGCAGCTTTGAAGGCAATGAACCTACCCCAGCCTGAAAGCTCAGATGGTGACCCCGATTATGATTCTGATTTCGATGACACTGTCTAAGACTTGATGAGATTTTCTTATTAACCCCCTAGTGAATGTGTTAGTAATTGTTACACTGATGTGTATTTCCAGGCAGCCAATTTCTCAGAACATGACTAAACACAATTTCATGAAGTATCAGCTACAGCTTACTGGTAAAAATCATGTACCATAACTCAACTGAAAACAATTATTTATATTCACAAGCTACCACTGTTTGTTTTCAGTTCATTTAAATCATAGGCTTTTAAATGATTAAAATAATAGTTTGCTGTTGTCAAAAAAATAATATTCAATATGATAATACATATTATAAATTATGACAGTCGATATATTGTATCCTGAATGGTTTAAATAGTAATCCAGTTTTCAGTATAGTGCGTCTGCTATATTATAGTGGTCTTAAAATTACAGGATAATGAATACAAATCCTCCTTTCTAGTCTATTAGTGGTGTAGAAAAATTAAAAAAGTCGTTTTTGATGTTAAGAAATATTCATCGTCTGTTGTACTCATTTTGGTACCTAGAATGCTGGAAATGGCATTTTCGAGCTTCTAGATTTAAAAATTTCTCAGGGGGCATGCCCCCAGACCCCCTAGACGGGCCTTATGGCCCTTAATTGTAACAGCCACCTACTACTGTTCTACCATCCGCCTACTTCAAATTTTATTGAAAACCCTGAGGTAGAGTTAAAAAGTTTGAGCGGTGTGGTGCTAACAAGAGCGAAAAGTTACACACAGTATTATTATCTAAAAACCCCGCTTCCACTTCCTTACAGGCTTTGGTGGATTACTTTAAATACAAAAACACAATTGTGTATCAACTCACCCCTTCCAGCAGATGGTTGCAACATCAAGTTCTGCTACATTCGATGTAATAAAAGATGAATTATGTTGGCCTGCATCACAGCTTCTCACATCACATTTATAGAAGCCAAAGTTTTGCACCTTGAGTGGATGAAGGATCAGGCTAGAGCTCTTTTCTTATGGTAATTCCTTCTCCATCTTTAAACCATTGATAAGTCACCTTAGTCCCTCCCTTTACTATGCACTTCAATTCCACTCGAGAACCTTCTGCCTGCTTTTGTGTGTTTGGATGTTCCACAATGGTTAATGAAGGGCATGATTCACCTTGAATTAAAAGGAAATATACCCTTCTCTAAGCAAATTTTTAGTCTGTATCAGCTTTTTGTTCAGTTACTAATTTGCTGTTT
>NC_090891.1:30733375-30742096 GCF_036669925.1 Montipora capricornis | reverse complement strand
TTTTCAAGTTTGCAGTCTCAATCCCTACGGAATCATGAACGCTTTTCATTTCATTCGGATGCTTTGTCCATTGAGCTACTAGAGCTCACTGGGGAACTAGGGGGTTTTTATCTAGGTCTGCATCTCAATTCTACAAATGCATGAATACTGAGATTGAAAGGTGTAATGCACCCGTAAGAAGGATAGCATACAAGTTGCTTGGCAACGGGCGAAAGGACAGCTAAAACATCATAGTCCTAAAGTCAGTGCTAGGCAGGATTCGAAGCTACGACCTCTGTAACAGCTAATCTGAGAGACATGACATTCAGAACCCAAAGACCAGTTGGACACATTGTCCATTCAGGACCTAGATAAAAACGACCTGTAGTTTCACAATGAGTTCTAGTATCTAATTGGGTAGAGCTTCCGGCAAAAGACACAAAATAGTCTCGTTGCACCATTACCAAAGAAAGCTAAATAGCGCAAGTCCCAACAGCGACAGTCGATCGTCGACGAAATATCTTTAGATCTGTTATTAGGTCCCTTTTTCGTCAATCAACATTTGTACATGCAACATAATTATCTGTGTCTGCGGATGTTGGCTGCAAACCTCTTATTCTGTCTTAAGGGCTTCAAAGGATCCAAGCTACCAGAGGGAGGAATCAATGTATTCGCTTCTCTGCCACACACGCATCTGACGGGTAAATAATAAATTTACTTGAACTAGTAGTAGAGAGAGCGTTCCCCGACTTACGCTTGTTGGGGCTTTCTTTGACATGGCTCCGAAATGCCAATTATAAGGAAATTGCCGTGGCAACGACGAAAAGGTACGCGACGGGACAAAGTGGGCGGATGTCTCTATTGTCTTCTGACACGGGGTGATTCCCTTTTCTGTGCCAGTACATGATAGGACTTCAGGGCACAACAGATACGTTCTGGGACGATGTTTGACCCAAGCGAGGATAGGAAAGCACCAGTTGCCACCATTCTCGTCACCAAAGCATCGGATCTTATGACTGGGCACGTCCCTCAGTCATGCGCAAAAAAGAAGAGCTCTGGGGTCGAGATTGCAGTTGCCACCAACCTACTGCATGTACTGCTAGACATTCAAGTCGACAACAAAGCATGCAACAGCACTAAAATCAAATCTACGTTGTATCGGCTATGGCTTAAAATATTTAGTTTCTCAACTTGTAATTACGCCGATCAGATCAAGCCACTGATCCAACGTACACCGACAGGAAGATTGTCCACGGTTGCTTGCTTCAAAACTCTAACGTTTTTGAGACGCAGATGGCAACCCGAAGTGAGCTTTATTCCCTTTCAAACTTGTCTTCACACAACCACATTTATATTGCTAAGTATATTTTCTCCATCAGAGATGATTAGTAACATCGTGGAGACACTATTGTCCTGGCATAGCATGCAAAATGTTTACTTCCGGTTGCCGTCCGCGTCTCAAAAACGTCGTGTACTATGGCTTGATGAAGCCGCAGTGGAACTACAGTGGTCAATACCGGCGTCGAGATCAGCGATCGTGGGACAAGCGCCCGAGCGAACAGCTCAACTATATTAATATGAACCAAACGTGTGGCGATTTTTGTGATACGAAGAATAATGTTGTGTGTTTTTAGGCCGCAAGATCTTTCTCCGCCACATCAGAAATGAAGTAGAGCTTCCCGAGATAACTAAAGACTATCATTATGATTTTAACTTCCAGGTAATTCACGTCTCAAAGGGACCATATAAGTCAATCCAGTTTGGTTTACGAAATAGCTCTCGTAACGACTCCATCAATTCCACAGCCGGCTTTGTCTCCCTACATTTGTTTTAAGGCGCCCGCAAATGCGGAAACATTGTTGCGGAAGCAAATGTTTCCCCGATTACGGCCCCAAGAAATATTTGTTGCGAAAGCAAAAATGTTTCCTCGTTTGCGTTCCAGGGAAACATTTCGGGAAACAATGTTTCGGCAACAATGTTTCCTCGTTTGCGGGCGCCTTTATAATGAAAACTTTTATAGAAAGGAAAGATGATATTTAAGCCTTGTTGTCAGTGAAGTCCGGGTATTGATATATCGATCAAAACGTGGGATATTGGTTTTGCTGACTTTAGTGCGGCACGCAAGTTTTTACGCTCATCGCACTTAAACTAAAGGAATCTTTGCTGACGCCATTGTTTACATTTTGTTCCATTATTAAACATACGAGGCTTCGTGTTAATTACAAATTGACTTCAAAAGGTAAAAGGAATAGTTAAACTTAGGGCCTGTTCACATGGAGGTGGGCGACTCCGGGTAGGGGAGGTACCCCCACCTTCCCCGTAGAAAAAAAAACTAGCCTTCACATGTAATCTTTATAGCCTGGGGGCGCTGGAGTGAGGTTTCCAAATGCTTCGGCGGAATATTCAAACTAAAGATAAATACCCGGATGAACATCACCCCAGTCAAGCGGAGTACCCCCACCTTTCGCATTCACACTGACGGGGAAAACTTACCCCACCCTAAGCGGGTTACCCGGCCAGGCTAACCGGGCAACCCGCCTCGTTGAGGTACCCCACCTCTCATGTGAACACGATCGTGAAAAAAAGAGAAATTGGTTACCCCACCTATCCAGGGTCACCTACCTCCACGTAAACAGATCCTTAGTTAAATCTCCAATTCGGTTAAAGCCTTTTGCCTTTGATAACGAGGGAGTTATTAGCCATCAAAAACTGATAAATTCTTGTGCGGCAAATTTAAAGTGCTAGTGATCCATACATTATTTGTAAAATTTCGAATTTTCAAAGCATCCATTGCTCAGAGATTATCTGGTGTATAGATCAGGTTCAAATTTTCAGAGATATCTCATTATGCAATGCACTTTCAGTAGTCATTACTTTATTCTCAGTAAAGACGTTCCACACCTGTGGAACTTTCGATACGAGCTAATAAATCGGATACCATAGAAACATAGAATTCATTCAGCTCTGCAGCCAAAATCTTCTCGTAAACATTGTTGAGTACTGGCAACACTGTAACCGACCTGTAGTTTGCCTTAATCAATTCATCTTTTTTAAATAGGGGAGTGACTTGCCCCATAGATTGACAGAGGAGGTATTTATATTAGCTAGTGGCCCAGCAATCACAAATCATGTCGTGGCTGCATGATTTTCGGACACTGGCCGTATTAATACTAGAGGGCGTCTATAAGACGTCTTCTAATAATTATCCTCTTTAGGTGGTTTGTCCGGGGCCAGGAGCCAATACAGTATTTGTTAACGTAAGTGTTGCCTCAAAGAGCGCCAGCAGCTTGTTCGTCCATGTTGATAACGGAATAGGTGGAGGTCTGTAAATGCCGACAACAGTAATCCAGTTCTTTCCAACCTTGACGTCTAGTACTAAATCTCTTTCATCTATTCGCAGGAAGTTCAAACTTTGCCGAAGGAAGTTCACATTGCTCCAGTAAGAATTACTTTTGAAACGTTATTCTCCTTCTCCTCCCTCCCTGAACACAATTTTCCCTGACCATTCCTACCTCAATCTGAATTGCTAGCTAAAGAAGACTTCAGTTGGATTAAAGGAAATATCGAACTTGGCTTGAAAGTCCCTCAGTTAAAACCTGTTGCTAACTTTTCTCTTAAAGATCTTTTTAATCGAAAGCCAAATAATATGTCTAAAAAAAGTTTCATAATTTGTTCACAGGGAGACGCCTTAATAAATGTGTGCGTCTATGACTCGACGGATAGAAATGATTTCACACGGGTAAGTATGGCGAGTCAATTTATGCCGTCAAGAAATAATCAAAGGCAGTCACACAACAATCTGCTTCAACGAAGCTGCTATTTCATTCATCACTCTTAACCAAGAGTAACAAACTCCTCTCTACTGGCGTAGAGTCAGGTTTTGCTTTCCGCTAAAGTTAACAAGAAGACGGTAAGGAGATCTGCCATTAAATATTTACAGCTACGCGTTTTCAGTGAGTTGTTTAGTTTGTCACAGTACACACTAAATTCGGGGCTGGGTTAATTTCTCTCTGCTTCCACAATCCCTGACCCGGTTAAGTCGGGTCTCTGAGAAATGGAGTAACGGGTATCTGACTAAACTTGCGCTCTTCAAAGTTTAATATCCAGCGTGGTTTCTTCGTAGTTTTTGTGTCTCATACTAAGTTATAGCTCTCGGAACCGTGGAAAAATATAAAACTTGTAGGGTCCTCAGCGTAGAATTTTCCCTTTCGTAAACAATCGATGCCATTTGGACGAGACTTAGAACAATTTTCACTGTTAAGTTCGTCTTTTCAAATGAGGAAAAATACTTAATCTAGGACTAGATTAGCAGCGTATGTCACTTCCTTGTCTATGGAACCAGCGCCCGCAGTGCGCGCGGCAGTCAAAACTGTACTATCCTGGGGCCCGTTTCTCGAAAGTCCCGAAAAGCCCCTTTGTGAAACTGCTAACCGCTTCTTTTGGAAAGCCGATCTTTTAACATGTTTTCAAGCCAACTAAAAGAAACATGTCCGTAAAGTTTGACGACTTACATCCTCTCCGTTCTTGAGATACAGAAGAAATTGTGACACCAGAAAATGGCCCGTAAAGTTTCGGGACTTTCGAGAAACGGGCCCCTAATGATCATTTTGCCTTTCATCGGAAACGGTGCATTTTTGTGCGCAAACGACCTTGTTGTCGATCTACCCTGTCGAAAGGACGCCACCAAAGTCTTTTTTCGCGAAGTTAACACAAATAAATACATTATCAATAGAGTTTTGACGTCTTCTTACACTAGATTTGAAAATATCATACTGAATTCGTCTTAAAATAGTTTAGAAAAAGCACAAATAACAGCCAAAGCACAACAGCTGACGTTCGAAAAGCCGCTCGCCGGCAACCCAGTTTTGGGGCCAAAGTTTGTTGACAAAAAAGTTGCCACAAAACGTGTTAAATGGTTTTCTGACCCTTTAATTGCGAACAATTGAAGTGACGTCAGATAGCACAGTTTTTCCCGCTCGCTGAATTCTGATTGGTCAAGTTAAATTTCAGTAGTTCTCACCGTATGCACGATTAGAATTAAGAAAAAAAGTAGAACAAGTTGATCGCACGATGTCGAGCTCGGTTCAATGGCTTAAGAGCAAATGCACTAAGCCTCTGCACTACCGAAACGACGGCTTCCAAATGGCAATTTCAAAGTATTTAAATGAAGCTAACTCTAACAAGTTATTGAAAGCTAACCGAATAAAAAGGCTTGGTTACTAAGAATGGCATCGACCGTCAAAATTGACATCGCTTGTTTACGAAAGGGAAATTAGCCTCAGTGTCAGTTCTACTGAGTGTGTAATCACGTTAACAAATGATTGGTCTTCTCAAATCAGGACGGCACAAGAAAAAACAAAGCAATTAAGTGTCTATCGTTTGACTTTATCGTGGCTTCCCTATTTTGCATGTGCGTTGACCAGTTAAGGGAATACCGTAAAATTTCGGTTAAAAGCCCCCCCGCCCAAGCCCCCCTGGTCATAGGCCCATCTCTTTGGAAACAAAAAAATTCATCCGGTTATAAGCCCCCCTCCCCAGATATTAGCCCCTCTCCAGTCTCCAGTTTTCCTTGTTTTCTTAATATGAAGTACTCTTGTAGAACTCTGTACTACTTCAAACACAAAATTAGGAAAGATTGCGGAACAATAATAAATGAGAGAATTCAGTGCAGGAAGCCTCGCCGCCGTGAACTAGACATTAAAATTTCTAACAATGACTGCGAAGATGAACTCTGAGCTTCCGGTTTGTTGCATTCCGGTTACGTTCACGTTGCAGAAGAGGACTGAATAGTATCCCATAATGCATAGCGACTCCTTTCATATTATCAGCTGAAATCGTAACGTGATCACCCGGGGGAGGTACTGCCATATATAGACTATATAGGTATGTGCCGCTGTGAAGGGTTTTGTTTTTCAAAAGTTTACTCTAGGATAGAGTATATAAATCATAACCTTTCGGTGTAGAATAGGGTATCATTTTCACGAAACTGACCAATCGGTTCAAGATTTTATCAAAACTTAGGAAACCAGAAATTCCCACTCAATAATATAAAAAAAGTTAGACACTACATTAAAATAGCTAGACACTACACATACACCTGCAGGCTTGGGAACAAGATTCCTACGCTGCAGGTGTATATACAGGTACTTATGAACTCGATTGAAATTGAAAAGCAGATTGCATTCCACAACAACGGCTCAAACGTCTTTGTACGGAAATGGTCTCGCTTTAAAAAACAAAATTAAAAAAAAAAAAAAGAAAAACCTCTCACAAAATCTACTAACTATACATAAGAAGCGTAAATAAGCCCCTCCGTTTAAAAGCCCACGCAAAACCCGTTGCGAAATTGTATAAGCCCAGGGCTTATAACCGGAATTTTACGGTAGTAGTATTACAAATAGCTTAGGACTTGCTGATCTTGCCGTTAGCATTATACACCGTTCACTGGCAGTTGAGGCGGCGTTGAATCCGAAAACTTACAAACCGGAGATTCTTTTAAATGATGTTTAAGTTAAATGTTTCTCTACTCATTCCTTTACCCACTCTCTCCCTCAATTGATTTTTTCTTTCAGTCGTCCATTTATTTATTTATTTATCCATTCATTCATTCATTCCTTTGCTTTAGGGAGGTCTTGGTACAAGAGACGAGATGTGCCTCTCATTTTTGTTTTATTATCCCAAAGTAAACACTTCTTCATGCCTGTCAAGTGAGCAGCCGGCGAGGCAAAAATGGAACGAACAATACGTCAAGTAATTATTTCGAAATCTTCCCTGCTTATCTGTCGGTAGTACTGTGCACGTGCGACCTTTGCCCCAAAAGCACATTCTCGCCGGTGTTTTAAATTCTGCCACTTTCGCAGGGTATTCAAATTAACAAATAAACAAGCCTCACCTGTGATCTGTTCTGTTTTAAAGTACGCAGGACTGAGTAGATAGAGCAAGAAAGAAGTGTAGGGGAAACACGAGACCGTCTCTTCTTCTTAAGTGCTCTATCCTCTTCCTAAGTGCTTTACAACTTGTTTTATAATAAGGAATTCCTTCATAATTTCCTCACACATTCGGCTGAAATTTCCGGAGAACTTTATTTTCCAAATCCTACGAGTGGCGTCAGTCATGCATCTGTACTCTCGCAAAGCACACTAAAACAGACCAATCAATGGGTCAAAATATTTTATTGCATGGTTAAACACGACCAAAGCTGTCAAAATGTCAAGCAGTCAAAGTTAAGAAACCATCAAATGCAGGTTCGAATTTTTCGCTCATTGTGTTAAGCCATCCCTTTTTTTTTTTCGTTTAGCGTCGAATGCGTTTCCTGATATTGGGTCGGTCGGTCGGCTTTAAAAAAATCATAAGCAGTCTCGGAATTGGAGGCCTGGTACCCCAGCATCATAGCTGTGGATCAAGGAGAACCCAAAATCAATATGGCGGAAAAGTTGGTGGATGTTGTGGCAAAATTAAGACAGCGTGGGAAAAAGAGTGAAAAAGGATCAACTACCGAAACTCCTATGCGACATTAAAATGGTTTAAAAACGTCTTTACCTTTTTTTTTTTGAAAATGCCAAAAATTTGGGTCGGTCGGACGACGCTAAACGGAGAAAAAAAAGGGGATGGCCTTAACGTTGTTGTTAACACAATGATGACAATTGGAAAACAAGCTGCTTAACGAGTGTGGCTGGTAAACAAACTGCTACTGCGTTCGTTGTGCTGTATGAATGAACCACAGTGGAATTATAGGAAGAAGATCCCCAGAACAGATCACAGGCGAGGCTTCTTTATTTGTTTTGTAACAGAGAATTTTTTAAATTTCATCACGTACTCGGCGAAAATTTTCGGAAAACTTTATTTTCCAAATCCCACCAGTGGCGTCAGCCGTGCAGTTGTACTCTCATAAAGCAGGTGGTTTTAACCATTCAGAGCGTGCGTTAAATCGAAACATTATTATAATTCTAAATAACACAGTTTTTTTATCTTTAAAATACATTTGAGCCCATCATTATCATTATCATTATCATTAAAGAATTTCTCCTCTAAATATGAGACAGTGTGGTCCAAGGTTTGTATACGGTTGCAACAGGTTCGAATGCTCGAGAATTCAACAACCAACTGGATGCTTCCTGTCAGATGGGATTTTTAACCGCATTGTGTTTTTTGTTTTAAATATTTCCCTCCCAGTTCTTCGTTGTAAAGCGCATTTGAGCACGGTATCAACATAGCAAAAGTAATGTATAAATGGTACCCAAGAAAAAAAGGCACGCCATGGATTGAAAAATACTGTATTGGCCGAGAGCCAATTTGCGGTGTTTTGCTGGGGCAAATAATATTCTGCTCATGCGTAATTGAAACCACGCTCTTGTGTGAAAATGGCAGTTCGCTTTCCTGAGCTTTCAGAAAGTGATTTAATTGTTGAGAATTGTGAAAAACAAACTCAATCATCGAATGACAAAAAATCCTCGCAGATCAATTATTTGCCTCAGCCTTCGGCTTTGGCAAATAATTGATCTGCTTGCCACTGACAAATCACGATATTTTGCTCAACCTCGCCCAATAGTAGACCATATTCGTATTCTCGGTATTGGACTGGAACTAGCTTGCAATGGAGGCTAATGCGGGGGAATATATTAGAAAGTATTTGCATTTGAAAAGATTCCCCCGCATTAGCCTCCATTGCAAGCTAGTTACAGTCCAATACGGAGAATACGAATATGGTCTATTGTTAATTGTTCGCTGGTAGGTGGTGTGTCC
>NC_090891.1:30718375-30725875 GCF_036669925.1 Montipora capricornis | reverse complement strand
TATGTATAGCTGTGGAGGGCCATGTGTAGCTGTGGAGGGCCATGTATAGCTGTGGAGGGCTATGTATAGCTGTGGAGCGCCATGTGTAGCTGTGGAGGACCATGTGTAGATGTGGAGGGCTATGTGTAGCTGTAGAAAGCTATGTATAGTTGTAGAGGGGCATGTATAGCTGTGGAGGGCAATGTATAGCTGTAAAGGGACATTTATAGCTGTGGAGGGCAATGTATAGCTGTGGAAGGCCATGTGTAGCTGTAGAAGGGCATGTGTAGCTGTAGAAGGGCATGTATAGCTGTGGAGGGCAATGTATAGCTGTTGAGAGGCATGTATAGCTGTGGAGGGCCATGTGTAGCTGTAGAGGGACATGTATAGCTTTGGAGGGCTATGTATAGCTGTAGAGGGGCATGTATAGCTGTAGAGGGCTATGTATAGCTGTTAAGGAGCATGTATAGCTGTGGAGGGCTATTGAGGGACATGTTGGAGGGCTGTTGAGGGACATGTATAGCTGTGGAGGGCTATGTGTAGCTGTGGAGGTCCATGTGTAGCTGTGGAGGGCCATGTATAGCTGTGGAGGTCCATGTGTAGCTGTGGAGGGCTATGTGTAGCTGTGGAGGGCTATGTATAGCTGTTGAGGGCTATCTATACCTTTGGAGGGCCATGTATAGCTGTGGAGGGGCATGAATAGCTGTGGAGCGCTATGTATAGCTGTTAAGGGGCATGTATAGCTGTGGAGGGCTATGTATAGCTGTTGCGGGGCATGTATAGCTGTGGAGGGCTATGTATAGCTGTAGAGGGACATTTATAGCTGTGGAGGGCAATGTATAGCTGTGGAAGGCCATGTGTAGCTGTAGAAGGGCTATGTGTAACTGTTGAGGGGCATGTATAGCTGTGGAGGGCTATGTATAGCTGTAAAGGGACATTTATAGCTGTGGAGGGCAATGTATAGCTGTGGAAGGCCATGTGTAGCTGTAGAAGGGCATGTGTAGCTGTAGAAGGGCATGTATAGCTGTGGAGGGCAATGTATAGCTGTTGAGAGGCATGTATAGCTGTGGAGGGCCATGTGTAGCTGTAGAGGGACATGTATAGCTTTGGAGGGCTATGTATAGCTGTAGAGGGGCATGTATAGCTGTAGAGGGCTATGTATAGCTGTTAAGGAGCATGTATAGCTTTGGAGGGCCATGTATAGCTGTTGAGAGGCCTGTATAGCTGTGGAGGGCTATGTATAGCTGTGGAGGGGCATGTATAGCTTTGAAGGGTCATGTGTAGCTGTAGAGGGGCATGTATAGCTGTGGAGGGCTATGTATAGCTGTAGAGGGGCACGTATAGCTTTGGAGGGACATGTATAGGTGTAGAGGGGCATGTGTAGATGTAGTGGGCTATGTATAGCTGTGGAGGGTTATGTATAGCTGTAGAGGGCTATGTATAGCTTTAGAGGGGCACCTATAGCTTTGGAGGGACATGTATAGCTGTAGAGGGGCATGTATAGCTGTGGAGGGCTATGCATCGCTGTGGAGGGGCATGTATAGCTGTGGAGGGCTATGTGTAGAGTGGCATGTATAGTTGTAGAGGGCTATGTATAGCTGTGGAGGGCCATGTGTAGCTGTGGAGGGCCATATGTAGCTGTGGAGGGCTATGTATAGCTGTAGAGGGCTATGTGTAACTGTGGAGGGGCACGTATAGCTGTGGAGGGCTATGTATAGCTGTGGAGGGCCATGTATAGCTGTGGAGGGCTATGTATAGCTGTAAAGGGACATTTATAGCTGTGGAGGGCAATGTATAGCTGTGGAAGGCCATGTGTAGCTGTAGAAGGGCATGTGTAGCTGTAGAAGGGCATGTATAGCTGTGGAGGGCAATGTATAGCTGTTGAGAGGCATGTATAGCTGTGGAGGGCCATGTGTAGCTGTAGAGGGACATGTATAGCTTTGGAGGGCTATGTATAGCTGTAGAGGGGCATGTATAGCTGTAGAGGGCTATGTATAGCTGTTAAGGAGCATGTATAGCTTTGGAGGGCCATGTATAGCTGTTGAGAGGCCTGTATAGCTGTGGAGGGCTATGTATAGCTGTGGAGGGGCATGTATAGCTTTGAAGGGTCATGTGTAGCTGTAGAGGGGCATGTATAGCTGTGGAGGGCTATGTATAGCTGTAGAGGGGCACGTATAGCTTTGGAGGGACATGTATAGGTGTAGAGGGGCATGTGTAGATGTAGTGGGCTATGTATAGCTGTGGAGGGTTATGTATAGCTGTAGAGGGCTATGTATAGCTTTAGAGGGGCACCTATAGCTTTGGAGGGACATGTATAGCTGTAGAGGGGCATGTATAGCTGTGGAGGGCTATGCATCGCTGTGGAGGGGCATGTATAGCTGTGGAGGGCTATGTGTAGAGTGGCATGTATAGTTGTAGAGGGCTATGTATAGCTGTGGAGGGCCATGTGTAGCTGTGGAGGGCCATATGTAGCTGTGGAGGGCTATGTATAGCTGTAGAGGGCTATGTGTAACTGTGGAGGGGCACGTATAGCTGTGGAGGGCTATGTATAGCTGTGGAGGGCCATGTATAGCTGTGGAGGGCTATGTATAGCTGTAGAGGGCTATGTATAGCTGTGGAGGGCCATGTATAGCTGTGTAGGGTCATGTATAGCTGTGGAGGGCTATGTATATCCCTCTCTTTAAACATTTCTCTATTGTTACAGTACCAAGCTATGACATATAACAAGCCGTTGACTGAAAGGTTGCTGTCTCTTTACCATAAGGATTAAAGGATTTGTTGACTCTTGATCTGTTCAGCGTTTATCTTCGGTTGCGTGTTGACATTGTAATTCGTTATATCGAGGTAGATTTTACGTTTGGGCTTCTGGATTATGTTCGTTATATCAAAGGTTCTGAACATCCGGTCCTTTAAAAACAAATCAGCAGCATTCTACGACTATATCTGTGACTGTAAGGCCAATCTGATTGCAGTTACCGAAACATGGTTGACAGTAAACGACGATGCGGTGAGAGCTGAGATTCAGCCACCGGGTTACAAGCTTGTTGATTTTCCACGCTCTAGTCGTGGTGGTGGTGGTACTGCCTTAATCTATCGTGATGCTTTCAACGTATCTAAAATTGACGCTGGTGAGAAAGTCTCATTCGAGTTCTCGGAATGGAAAGTTGTGATACCATCTTCACACGACTTGCGCATCATCATTGTTTACAGACCTCCATATTCTGACAATCACAAAGTTCCCTCCAGTACTTTTTTCAACGAATTCTCCGAATATCTAGAATCCGTTGTTCTATGTAACGAGCAATTAATTATCGTTGGAGATTTTAATTTACACATCGACGTACACAATGACAATGACGCTGTCACTTTATTGGACACGTTGGAGTCGTTTGGATTAGAGCAGCACACTAAGGGCCATACGTTGAATTTGATTATTACTCGAACATCAGACAAACTAATTAATGACTCACCAAGAATTGACTGCTACCTGTCGGACCATACTTCGGCACCATCTTATAAATGTGACTTAGTCACCCTTAAGAAACCATCAAATTATAATTTAAGATCTAATAATAGTTTGGTACTAGATCCCCCTAAAGTTAAAGCATTACCCACACTAGGTGATAGGTCTTTCACCTTTGCTGCACCGAAACTTTGGAATAAACTTCCCAATTATATTAGGACCTCTGCAAGCATCACTATTTTTAAATCACAGCTAAAGACATATCTTTTTAGAGTAGCCTTTGATTTAAATTAAATATGTATAACACTTATTTTTAATTTAGGAACTCTGAACTTATTAATTATTTCTTGTATTATATGTATATACGAATAGTTTTTTTAATCTTATTAGTAGTTAGCATATTTTATTTATATTATTAGCTCATAGTCACTTCCAATCAGTAGTATATAGTCATCTTACATTATTAGTATTAGTATATTTATATTTTATATTGTCACTATTTAGGGATATTTGTTGTAATGCGCATTTGAAAACTTTAAGTTGATATTTGCGCAATAAAAATGAATAAAGTTAAGTTAAGTTAAGTCAAACCACTATTTGATAAATACACTATGTACCTACCGTTTGGTGATCCGCTGAACTGAAACAACACTGCTTCAGAAATTCCCCTACCACGCCCTAGCGGGATTTAGCGACCTTTTTGTACATCTTTCAGTTAACCTTTGTTTAAAGAGAAAACACCGTCACATTGCGTTTATTTTTAACTGCACACGTAGTGATTCGATTTGCTCTGCCTCTAATATGATGGAGGCTCGAAAGGGTTTTCAGCTTAACGCGCGCGCGTAAGCCACACTTGCAGCTCTAAAAGCTGCTCACGTCAGCGTGCGATTCAAAATGAGTCACCGAAAATAAACAAACATCGCTGATTTCGCTCACCTTTCTTCTAATTCTTTATATATATGAAATATAAACAGACGTCAATTTACGAAAGCTACGAAAAATTTGCACAAACGGTTTAATGGTCACTTAAAAAAAACCGTTCGTGTTGGCCTGTAGGTCCACTCGCGCACGGACTCGAATGAGAGGGTGACGCATGCTTAACTACTGATCTTGCAACCCCCTCGTTTTTCCTGATTTTGCAATTTTACGCGTTTACGTCTCTGCTTCCGGACGGTCGTATTTTTTGCATGTTAGCTTATATTAATTAAAACCTTTGCCTTTGAAATTTAAGGAAATTCTGTAGGTGAAAAAAAAAAATTATAGACACATTAAAAAAAAAACTGATCTTCCTGAGAAACTGGCCTACAGATTTTGATGATTTTAAATATTATAGAGATTATTTCTAACATTGTCTGGTAATGCGGGATGGGAAGATTTCACCTTCCCGTTTTTTTGAAAAAAGACAATATAAGTTGATTTTAAGGCTCAAAGAAATGCCTTATGTCGTTGCCATGGTAACATTATTTTGGAGGAAAATGTGATGTGAGAAATCTATAATGGGTACTTGATGTTTCTTTAGGTGTAACAGGAACAAGTGAAGATTCATCTCTGTCACCTGCAACAACTAGCAACGGTCAGTTTTGAATTTACATGTAGTTGTAATTAATGGTACCTAATGAATTTATATAGTGCAATTCCTATTTCCATATTCAAATGCACTTTACAAGCAATCAAAATGTGGGATAGATCAGACCTCAGCATGTACAGGCGCCGCTGGCAGCCGCTATCAGTCCGTTAGCAATCTCACCTAACTCATGAATGAGTGATATGAGGCCTGCCCTTGTCTCTTTCTGTAAATGAAAGTTGCTTGAGGCCAATTTCTTATGCAACTTACCAAAAACATTTTTGTAAGGCATGTGCAAATGCAAGTTAACGAACTAAAAAAAAAACAATAAATCAGTAATGATACAATGCAAATACTTTATTTACTTTTATTATTAGTCGGGAACATGGAATGTTTCTAGTGCTCTTCCCGTTCTTGTAGTAAACTTTCACCACGAACTTTCCATCGTCCCGACTAGCTGCCCCTGAATCTCCGAGGTGTGAAATGATGGAACAACAACAACAACTGTTAAGAATTGCAACTGGCCAGAGTCAAACCAGTTGAACCAGGGACTACCAGGAACGAATGCTCAGAACGAGTCTTGAACCCGGGAACTCCGGATTTCAAGGCGAGCGTCCCAACCACTCAGGGCCACACTGCCTCCTTTAATGTTGCCCTTGAAATGTGGCATTTGGCATGCTTTCAGGCACCCCTAGAGAAAGGGGACTTTAGGCGCCTTCTTTATACAGTTACTCAATACTCAAACCAGTTGCCAACTTCAAATTTATTGAAACCCCTGGACTCTCTTCGTGCCTTTCTTTTCTTTGAATTCATTCAAGCGTGGCTGATAATCCAAGCTGGCAATGTCAGTAAACAGCAGAGACTGGTGTAATGTTCATATTACAAACCGGAAGTTTCCGTAACCGGATATTATGAATTCACGTTTATCCAGTGAAGGCTGTTGGGATCTTTAATGCACATGGACTGCCCTAAAGGTAAAGGTAGGCTAAGCCTAACCTTCACCTTTAGGGCAGTCCATGTGCATTAAAATCGTTTGTTATCTTAACCGTCCATAGTCTTTGTCTAAAGGAAACATAACTGGGTATTTCAAAACATGAATGACAAACATCTTTAACACATTACGGACACATCATCGTTAAGTGTTTTTCAATAGGTCTTTTGCATGATCGTGGTGCAAAATAGATGCCAGAAATGGATTTAGAGTGTGATGAAATTAGTAAGAATGTAAATTTTGAGGCCACTGACATTTAGGTAAGAGATTTTACAGTGATTTTAATTATAATGCTTCAAAAATTAACTGAGATTTATATGGAAAACAGCTGCTGGATGAAAATTCTTTTACATTTATTGTTTCAAACTTTCAAACCGCTCTGAAATCACGCACTTAAAACGTCGGTGGCCTCAAAATTGACGTTCTTACTAATTTCATCCTGCTATTTCCATTTCTAGCAGCTCTTGTGTAGCAGGACCACTTTTTATGATTGGAAAGGTCACGTGACACGGTCATGCAAAGGGCCTTAATTGCATTAACATTAATCACAGAGTTCCACAATTATGCACCTACAGTTGATTGACTGTTATTCTATGCGCACCACGCCATGTTAACCCACATTATTATTACAATTAAATTACTGGATCTTATTTTTGAACTGATCATGAACTTGGGGTCCACATACACAGTGCACAAACTACTTTAGGTGGAAAGGGAATGCTTGCTCTCTCTCCCATTAATTTTTCCCCCGAGAAGCTCAAGGTGGCATGGTTAAGCAAAGGATTCTTTTTCGTTTTTTGACAAAATTTCTTCACTCAAGTTTCTCAGACAATAGTGATACTCACCGTAACGTCACTTGTTGTCATTAATGTGCCAACCAGATATTTTATTGGCTGTCGAAACAAATGATTCAAGATTTTGTTCTGTGGTTGGTAAAATTTATAAACAGTGAATATCACAAAAGTCTCAGAATTACAACGATTAAGATCTTCTGAACATTTGAGGAACTGACTGGACGTATGAAAAGTATATGTACCATATCTTCAGGATTTGAACCCACAACTCGCTACACTCTTGGCCTACATGTAAATGAAAAAACCAACAAAGAGTGACGGAAGTGATCATGCTTAAAATATAACTGGTTATTTTACTATTTTACGTGTAGTTATTTGATTATACTTGCACATGTCTAAATCAATATTTCATTATTTCTTTTAGCTGGTACCACTAACAAAGAAGTCATGATGGTAATCGTCATCACACCATTTATTTTGGTGATCGGCTCATTGGTCACTCAGCCATAAAGAATAGTGTGTATGAGGAATCAAGCTAAACGTGATAGTGTACTTGTAGTACATCAAAATAGTTATATAGCACTGTTTAATAATTTATGTGTGCAATCAACGATACAATAATTTTAGCATCAGTTTAGTCAGCTGTTTAGTTGTTTGATGTAAAATAAGGCATGCAACAACCTTAGAGAAAGAATGTTGAAGAGGTTTG
>NC_090891.1:30693375-30703375 GCF_036669925.1 Montipora capricornis | reverse complement strand
ATTACAAACTTTGTCGTGCTGAAAGACTTTAATTCAAGAGGCATTCTACAAGGAAATAGGTGTGATGTTGTCTTATGGTGTTAGTAACAATCTAACAAATGTAGGGAAAGAGGACATTTGCTGTTGGAAAGGTGGGCGGTGCTTCAAAACAGATACATGCAAAGAAAATGAAGAAAGAAAAAGAAGCTTTAGGATATCTTTCATTGCAAACCATATTCGTAATGAGGGTAGCCTCCCATACAGATATTCTTAGGGCCTCCTCATGTATTCCTCTCTCACGTTGGGTAGAGCAGATTGCATGGCAAGCCAAAAGAATGTTTGCATGATAGGCGGCAACAAGTTTCATGTCTCAGGCAACATTTTAGGGTTGGTTGACATTACTAAATTCCACCTTAAGGTGGGTTAGGGTTAGGGTATTAAATTTGAAAAGCACTAAATTTATGATCTTCATACCAAGGAATAAGCACAATGTAGACATGTTATCAAGGTAAATTATTGCCCTTGTAAAGGAGACGCTTGCTTAAGCATATGAACACATTAATAAATAGAGTTTCCTTGCTCATAGTCCCTATTTTTTAAGGAAGTTGGTTTCCTAAAATTCGAAGCCCTCCAGTGCAATGACATAGGTACCAACAATTGGAGAATGCCGTCGATCTCCGAAGTTGCGGAGAAAGTAGTTGGTAAACAAAGACAATGTGGTATGCCGAACTGGATGTCAGACAATACTACCAAACTGAAGCTGGAGAGGGACAAAGCCGGAAAAGGAAATATCTAGTCTTGAAGTCAAAGCAGTTAAGAGGACGATGGTGGATGCTTAACTCGGAGTTGAATGAGTCATGTAAGTCGGATGAAGCAGCTATACTGAACAAGCAAATAAAAGATCTTAGGCTGGGTGACTGAAAGGGCAACTATACAACTACATGTAAAATCATCCATAACCTCTCTGGCAAAGGCAATAAAAGCAGTGTCAAAGTTAAGAAAAGAGACGGAACCCCGCCAACTAGTGATGTGGAATTACTTGCAGAATGGAAAGAATATTTTAGTTCTCTGCTTAACAACAGCAGTCGTCCATCACCATTACAACTCCCTCTTCCGGCTGCCCAGGACCTCAACATCCAGACTGGACCACCAACACGAGTGGAAACGGCATTAGCTAAACGACGAATGAAGATCAATAAAGCTGCTGGACTGGATGCGTTCATCAAAGCTGAAGCACTACAAAATGGCGGCGATGCAATGATTGATGTTGTCCATTGGTTCTAAGCTTAAGTATACAGTTTCACACCGCCCGACCACTAGTGTCATCGTTCCACTTCCCAAGAAAGGGGACCTCAGCTTGATGACCAACTACAGAGGAATATCCCTCCTGTTAGTTGCTGCCAAACTGTACAACAGGATCTTGTTCAACAGACTTCGAGATCATGTGGATGCCATCCTAGAGAGTAAGACGTAAAGACGCAAGGTGCTAGCATGGGGTGCTTTCTGGAAGCTTGAACGATTTTGGAGAAGTTCGCAAATACCCATTTCAACTAAAGTCAATTATGTTTACACCACCTGTGTGACGGTCCTTCTCTATGGCTGCGAATCATGGGTGCTATCTCAAGATATGATCCGCAAAAATCAAGGCATTTGCCACTTCTTGCTACAGGATCATGCTGAAAATCAGGATTGGATGTTTTTTTTCTGAAAACCTGGCGAAGATACATATCCCAGTAGGTCTTTACAGAGAGATGTTAGTTTCTAGGAAAGTAGCTTGGCCATATTAAAGTCACTGCCGACAGGGGTTGTAAACTGCCAAATTAAAAAACCGTTATGAATGAGACTTTCGCAAGAGTCCATCACCCAAGGGTAATCAGCGTCAGAAAAGTGTCTATTTTTGAGGTTTAAAACCGAGTTTGGCGGGAAAATAAACAATAGCTCTGTACACCTGACCCAATTAGATAGCATTACGTCATTCACGCAGTTGTTTTGTTGTATCTCACATTAGGGACCTTTAGAGACTTGTCAGAAATTAGCAGGGGGGAGGGGTAGGGTGGAGATTTTCAGTAAAACGGTCAAAATAAAATGACCCTCTCTAGGTGAAACATTTCAGAATAAAGAGTCATCATCATCATTCGGCCGCGGAGCAGGAGATTACAAGATTTCACCACGCACGTCGATCTTCGGCAAGTGAGGTGATTGTGTCGGCCGACAGCTCTAGTACGTGTTGAATGTAAGGTAAGTAAGAGGTACGAGGACGTCCAGGTCTCCTTTTGCCACGTGGTGGTATGTAGAGTGCATATCTTCTGGCAGGCTCTTCTTCTGGGAGACAAAGGACATGCCCAAGAAAACTCAGCTGTCGCTTCCTTGTTTGGTGGACAAGAGGCGCTACGTTGGTCATGGAGTAACAGAGTTGGATACATGGTCTTTTCGTTTAATATCTAGAAGGATCCCGTAGCAAGAAGTGGCAAATGCCTTGATTTTGCGTACCATGTCTTGAGATAGCACCCATGACTCGCAGCCATAGAGAATGTCCGTCACACAGGTGGTGTAAACATAATTGACTTTAGTTGAAATGGGTAGTTGCGAACTTCTCCAAAATCGTTCAAGCTTCCAGAAAGCACCCCATGCTAGCACCTTGCGTCTTTTAAAATCACTTGCGGAAGATGCCATTTGGGAGCCGAGATACTTAAAATCCGTCACATGGTTGATCGCTTCACCATAGACTTGCAGTGGTGGGGTAGGATGACAATTTGCAGTCATCTATTCTGTCTTAGGCACATTCATTATCAGGCCGAGGTCTTTTGATGTTGATGCGGTTCTGGTAAGCTGGGTCTGTGCAAGGGGGACGGTGGATTCTAACAATGCAATGTCGTCAGCGAAGTCCAGATCATTAAGTACCTTGGCTAGGTACCTTCTCGAACGACGTGGATGTGTCACAACTCCGGAGTCAATGTCTGAAGTGGCCTTTGTCAACAGGAAGTCAACCAATATCATGAACAGGAGAGGGGCAAGAACATCTCCCTGGAGCACGCCGGTTGAGACTTCAAACGGGTCAGAAATGCTCCCATCTACCATCACTGCACTTCCAGAGTTGCTGTACAAAATGTGCGTGTAGCATTGACCACAGCTTCTGGTATTCCGTAGTGGCGCAACACAGCAAACATAACCGGCGTGAGACTGCTGCAAGCTTCAGCGCAGAACTCATGGACAACATCAATCATTGCATCGCCGCCATTTTGTAGTGCTTCAGCTTTGATGGCCGCATCCAGTCCAGCAGCTTTATTGATCTTCATTCGTCGTTTAGCTAATACCGTTTCCACTCGTGTCGGTGGTCCAGCTTGGATGTTGAGGTCCTGGGCAGCGGGAAGAGGGAGTTCTAATGGTGATGGACCACTGCTGTTGTTAAGCAGAGAACTAAAATATTCTTTCCATTCTGCAAGTAATTCCACATCACTGGTTGGCGGGGTTCCGTCTCTTTTCTTAACTTTGACACTAGTTTTCTTGCCTTTGCCAGAGAGGTTATGGATGATTTTACATATATAGTTGTATAGTCGCCCTTTGAGTCAGCCAACCTAAGATGAATAGATAATTTTTTTATGCAAGGGCCCGCTGTTTGGAAGGTATTGGTAGCGAGAGTGAAGTGAGTAGCTCAGATGAAAGTTCTGTAGACTTAAGTTCAGAGAAAAGCTCCGAAATCTGATCGTGTAGCAAGAGCAAGTATTCTGAAAGCGGAAATACTAGAGGAAGAGCACAACGAAGAAAGCTCCGGCATGCGAAAGGTAACAATAAAGTACAAGAACTGGGAGTAAAAAAGTTTGCATGGCCACCGCAAAATATGTAACACCAAGATCTTACAGTAACAGTGCAACTAAATGGCCCAGTGGTTAAGGCGCTTGCCTTGATATCCGGATATTCCGCGTTGGAGACCCGCTCTGACCACTCGTTGAATTTGTTCCTGGTAGTCCCTGGTTCAGCTTCCCAACTGCACTGGTTTGCCTCCGGCCAGTTGGGATTCTTAACAGTCACGGTTGTTGTTCTGTTCCGTTTTTTCGTTAATTGTGTTTCATCGGCCCTGCAAAGCCCTTATGGGGGAGGTTAATTATGTAGGTGGGTAGGTAGGTAGGTAGGTAAGTGGGTATGTATGTAACTATTTTGTGGGTATGTATGTAACTATTTTCACGAACCAGCTACCCTGCCAAGTCTAAGGTCGTAGAAAGGGACTAAAGTTCGGAACGGTCTGTCATCTTTTTCTGCCCTGTCCGCAAAGTACAATATTACAGCTTTGAGTTGACCAGAACGTTCATTGCCGTAGCTTGTGCGGGCTCAATGGGTCTACTTTTGAAGCAACTTTCACAAGAGAGAAAGGAAAGGCTTCGGGGAAAGGACCAGTTGTTTTAGTGTATCCTTCATTAAAGTGCGGGAAATGAGACCCAATTGCAATCAACACCTTTTCCTTGTCTTCCGTTCTTCTTCCACTAACCGTCTCTTCTTTTCCTTCCCTTTTTCCTTACTGTGCTTACGTTATACACCTTATTCCAAAATGGCTGCCATTTTTAGTATTTTTTTTGTTTCCATGCAAATTAGCCCTTGTCGGCTCGCTTGCAAGCGGAAAATTCAAGAGAATATTTAACCTTGAACGAGGCCTAAGGGCCAATTTGCATAGAAACAAAAGAATACTAAGATGGCGGCCATTTTGGAATAAGGTGTATTATATACGAACGGATTGTGCCACTTACCATGAGGTTCCACAACATTCCATGCAGCTCCAAGGATTCGAACCAGGTTACTTCTTCTCTGCATTGACCGCTAAGCCATCGAATCAGCAACCGAATCGGCTAGATATTTTTTCTAGCAATGAGTTTTAAAGCTATTTCCAAGCCTTCGCGACAACCATCATTTCGCACCTGCGTAAATGACATAAAGTGAGACTTTAAAAATTTTCAGCTCATCCACACAGTTCGCCGCCAATGGAACTTTATGAAGAAGTTAAATCGTGGCTAAATTTATCTGAAGAAGAATGAAAATGCTGTGAGTCTCCAGTGCAAAAACGAGCAAAAATTGTTTGCAAGAGGTGGGCTCTTGATTCTGAAGGACAAATCGTCAAATATTGTACGAAGTTCATTTACGTCACTACGTAAAATACACCGGGAACAAGGCATCATTTCCAGTCATGATAACAAACCGTTTTCGCCGCATCGTTCGCACTGCGAAAAAAGGATGGTGGCACGGGAAAATAGAACGACAAAAGATAACCTTTGTAGTTTAATCAAAAAACAGAACGTGTCACCAAACCACTGGTGTCATCATCTTGGAGAAACCGCTCGTAAAGAAAACATAACAACTCACAAAAAAATTGCCAAAATACCTTATGAAGTGGTTTTCGAAATATCTCGGGGAACTGAAGAAATCAAGAAGCCACAAATGAGTGGACAAGTCACAGCTACATCAAATACAGAGCAGGAGAATGGTCAATAATTTGAAAAAGTGGATGAACCAAACATTGAAGGAGAGCGGTGTCTGACACTTGCAAACTGCAGACCGCGGACTGAAGACTAACCCTAAATCACAGTAATTGAAAGCTAACCGCTCTAAAATGAGTGCTGGGACTTAAATACTATTTATCAGCACAATTTGAAATGGGTGCTTAGACTTAAATACTGCTTATCAGCGCTATTTGTAGGTAGCCAGCAGTCTGCGGTCTGCAGCTATCATACACCAGAAAGGGAAGAAGAAAAAGAAGTTCGCACTTCAGGATCATGTGCCGCTGAAAATTAATAAAATGGGAAAGGAAACGCCCCTTCATCCAAATTTGCTACTTGGTCAAATTGTAGAACTTGAAGGGGCTGTGCCAAAATAATCACAAAGTTTGGATTTACCCCTACAAACAGACTGAGCAAAATTAGAAAAAAACAACATCTATTTTATTTGATAACTCAAAAGAAATAACACTTACAAGAGCCTACAAAATGGCTTCTGGTCAATAGATTATGAAACCATTTTTCCTGATTTTTTAAAATTTTGTATTTACTTGCTTTTGATTATTACAAATTCGAAGTAAGCAAAAGATAGAGCAAATAACTAAGCAAATTAAAAATCAACAATACATCATGTATGTTTCAGTTCTTTTTATTCCTTAGAAGATAATTCAGTATTGTTGCCCCCTGCCCTCCAAAGGAGATTCCTCAATAAACAATGTACTTCTAAAAAGCTCTGAGAAAGAGAAGTGGAATCGGGTATCATGTACAGTATCCCTAACCATTTAAATAAGTGCCTAGACTTAACAACCATTGGGGTTTTATAAAATACTCATGATCATGAGAAATTTAAGCTATACTAAGTTCATCGACTCACCTCTAGGACCAATTTACTTACCAATATGTTACACGTACTTGATAATAATTGATGGGTTTTTGTTGATGTTTCCTACTTTCAATTTCAACCTAGTTTACAATAAAATGACCTAGGTTGAAATTAAAATTAACCTGAATTTAAATTTAATTCAGGAACGAATACACCCGGTTTGTAAAAGTGACATCAGGGCAGTCAAAAAATGGCCTGGCAAAATTTAAATATTCACAGGGTACCGGGGAGGCTAAAATTTCTCTGTGTAGAGAAAACTAATCCCCTGTAACAGAGCCGGGTGTAGAGTAGTATTTGTTCTGCTTTTGTTGCGGTTGTTTTAATGCTTCTGTTCTCCCTTAATCACTCCTCAAGGACCCATCAGGTCACGCGGCGACAAATTGTCTCTTTTCATAAAACGCCGCCAAGACCAATCATGTTTCATGTAATTTGCTTTGGTTTGAGCATTTTCCCGCGTTAAGTCTGTATAGGCTTGAAAGGACGCATTGGCTCCCAGGCTTATTGAAGCTTCATTTTTTTGTCAGCGTTCCAGCAGAATACGCTCTACATTCGCTATCCTTACTCGCACAGCCAAGGTCTGGTGTCGTGACAGTTGCCGACACCTGTTGCTGTTGCTCCTTCCAATGATCTCATCTGTAAATAACGATATTTTGCGATAACCGAGGTCAATAATTGTTTTATCATTCGATCACCGAGTTTTTTTTTTTTTTGTTTTGTTTCCGAGATGCCGTAAGCACGTGCTGCCTTGCAGAGTCGAGTAACGGCACCAATCAATTGCCAATAATGGCTTCCCTCTCAGCATAATTATATTTGTAGACTTCAAATTGTACTTACAGTCAAACGTTCGATAACACTAGGCATCAACAAAGCTGAAGAATTTCACAGTTTTCAAAGCGTATTCCGACAAGTGAAGCTTTGGTGTAAAGCTCTCCATTCTTTTTTCTGGCTTCAGCATAAAATCTCTACAGTACATATGCATTCGCCAACTTGTCCTTCGCGTCGATGACACGAATGACTCTTCGTCTACCTTTCTTTCCTTGAGATACTCTCGAAATACGTTGAGTGCAACTTTTGTTCCTTTCTTAGTATTCTCACTGTTCTTTCGATCAAATAAAGATGTCGAATCATTCTCTGACAGCTCAAGGAACCGATCTGCATTTTCTCACAAGAGCGTGATGTCAACTGCGCATGAGCAGAATATCATTTGCAGCAAAACACTTATTTGCAGGTCACGTGGTGGGCTCTCGGCCAATGAAAAGCAAGGACAAAATACATCGAATGATAATTGGGTTTAAATGTTAGCCGTAAAGGGGCCACAAATCAGTTTAACCGTGGGGCTTAAAAAGCTTAAAATCTAACCTTTAGCCGTAAAACAAATTGAAAACCGATAACCGGAAAAAAGATCAGTATTAGCGCAAATTAAAAGTCTCAATTGTCAATATCTTTGAATATCTTTGAATCTGGCAATGCCAGCGAAATGTTAAGGCCGATATTTCCTTTCTCTTACACCGCCGGTTAAGGACGGTGCCTACTATTGTTATTGCGCATACGTTCTGCGCATCTCCAGACACTAGGATTTCCTATCGCCGGTGCTTACTAATGGAGGGATATTTTTGCGCGTTTCAAGCGTGGTGCATCCGAACACCGTCCTCGGTTGTAGTGTGATCGTGTACGATTGTTTGGTCGTACTCGGTTTGTGCTTAACGTGCTCGTTTGACCGGAAACCTCAAATGATTAAACGCGAGTAAACTGCTTGAAAACCATACCCTTCACAGGGGCACATACCTATATAGCCTATATATGGCAGTACCCCCCCCCCCCCCTCCCCCTCGGATCTAGGAATGCTTAACCTGGAACAATTTTGTGATTTTCAGAGGCAAAAATTGAATATCCACCATAATATCCAATTTAAGTTTATTTGGCACTCATGCTCAGACCCTCACTAGCTTACAACACCCTAAGGGAGAGAAATTTCAGTTCAAACTAAAAATATAAGCCCACTGTTTTGATGCTCTATGCTATTACCGACTAAACAACATTGCATTGTGTTTTAAAAAACCAAAAAAATCTCAACTGAGAAAAAACCCGGTCTGTTCAATGGTCAAAGTGTTACATCCTGGGGTTTTTTAACGTCTTACATTCTACAACCAACCAGGGGTTCAATGTCTTACATTCTGGGGCTGGTAAATGTCTGATTTTGTGATACTTTCTTGTTCTCCTCTAGAATGATAGTTGAATGTTTGACAAATTAAATACGCGGTACGTAATTAAATGTTTACGTCCGGGGGTTGTAAATCCCTACGTCGCATCATGTATAGTCGCTATATAAGTGAGATCTCGACGATTTACATAAGTGGGTTTTTATTTATTTTTTGTGTTATATTTATATATGGGCCTGTGCTCAGCTACTATGAATGATCCTCCTTTTCTTTCTCTTTGATCGCTCTTTAGATCCCTGATTACTTTTGCTTGGTCTTTTGTTAGTATCTGTGTGTGAGCGATGGTGAGCGATGCTTACGTAACAATATAATTTTTTTGTCCTAAAATCCGGAACACAAAAACATGATAGTAAAAATTATTATTTTGATGATAATGGAGACCTTTAAATGATATTCCGAGATCTTTTTATTCCTATAGAAAATTGGTCACGCATATACTTGTAACCATTTAATCACATAACTTTTACATCAAAAAATCATGATAATTTCCTTGTGAAAATTATACTTTGAGCGAGAGATGGTGGGCGAGTTACGTAACAATATAATTTTGTCCAAAATCCAGAACACAAAACCATGATAGTGAAAATTATTATTTTGATGATAATGGACACCTTTAAATGATATTCCGAGATCTTTTTATTCCTATAGAAAATTGGTCACACACATACTTTTAACCATTTGATCACATACCTTTTACATCGAAAAATCATGATAATTTCCTTGTGAAAATTATACTTTGTAATAAAGATTAAACGCGCTTAAAGGCTCTTATGCATATCGCTATTTCCCTAACAAAACGATTGAGTCTTGGTCGACAGCGCTTATTTTTACCTGACTGTGCAATAGAAAAAGCAGCATCGGAAGCATGATTTTCTCCTTTGCGTTTTCCGTCTTACTTCTTCAGTTTTCTTTTCCGCGGATGTCCGCAGCAGCAGGCGATCTCTTATCGACCCACACTTTTTTATCTTCATTGGATGAAGATCAGAATGTGAAATTGTATTGGAATGTTAGCGAAACAAGAAAAGAAATTCTCTTCACTGTCGAGGCCAACACACTCGGATGGGTTGGAATCGGTATTTCCAGTGGACAAGGAAAGATGGAAGGAGCAGATATTGTGATTGGCTGGGTGAAAGACGGAAAGCCTTATTTCCAGGTATTATATAGGCCGTTTTTATACTAGAGACACATAATCTGTCCAGACGAATCATGCGTCTCTTATGTTATCCGTCTGGTGTAAAGACGGGACGAACTATATGAGACGCATAATTCGTCTTGGACGAACTTGGGCAAACACTTTTTCTGCGTCTGTTAAATTCGTCTAGTATAAAGAACGAACTTTCCAGTTTAGTGCGTCTTCGAAGACGCACTAAAATAGATTCTTCGTCCAGACGCATAATGACGCATAATGAATGATGAATTTAACAGACGCAGAAAAAATG
>NC_090891.1:30680875-30683375 GCF_036669925.1 Montipora capricornis | reverse complement strand
GAGCTCCGCCTTTAGACTTTGCTAAACAGGAGGATATGACCATGAGCAAACAACTTGTGCCTAGTTTTCTAGGTCATATTAGTAATTCAATACTTGATGGAGAGATACGATATAAACACTGAATGACTGGTCCCGCGGGAAACAGTTCATTTTGTTTCCCGAGAATCTCAATGTTTCCCCGAGGCGCAGCCGAGGGCAACATTGAGATTCTACGTGCAATGGCAATAGCAACGGCAGTCGTCGGTCAACATTCGCGGGTAACAGTGCACTGTTACCCTCTGACGTCATATATTTTGCACTGTTGCCCGCTCAGAGACTTTTGGCGGGAAACAATTTCATTGTTGGATGTCATGTGACCTCGAAGTAACCAATGAGAGTGCGCTCTGCTGGGGCAAAAAACTCAGCTATATAACAAAAGACCTGATAAGTCAAATGGTAAACGCCAGGGAGGAAAATATATAAAGTATTTTAAATTGTCTCTCTCCTTTGAGGGAGGTTTCTTGATATCTGTAGCTAACAGGCATAAATGAAATAAAATTACACGTGTTTCTTTGATTTTTGGCAAACCGCAAATTTAGCCTGTCGTCCTGCCTTACCCTATTTGTGACGTAATTGAGGGCACCGCACATTGATTGGCTAAGATGACAATGCATGGCTAAAGAAGCCGTTTTAGAGTATAACTCAAAATAGAACTTACTTAAACACGTCTGTAAGCATGTCTTTGAGTTCAACTAATCTGTTTACTTTTATAAAGAGTAAGTTGGTAATCGTGATAAGTTTTTCATTTTGTTTCTTCACAAGAAATAGCTTTAGTAGAAATCCATGTGCTGAGACTTCCGGCCGGGGCAAACGTCTTTAACATCTGCTTCAACATCCTTTAAATTTTGTTGAACGATATTCAACGATGTTGAATGATGCTGATTGCTAGGGCGAGCAAACGGTTTCAAATGGGGTGCAACGATGGCGCAGTGGTGAGAGCACTCGCCTCCCACCAATGTGGCCAGGGTTCGACTCCCAGACGTTTGTTGGTTTTTCTCCGGGTAGTATACTCCGGTTTCCCCCTGTCCTCAAAAACCAAAAAACTTGATTTGATTTGCGTTAACTTGTTAATTTTCAATTTACTGTGTCCCCGATTAGTGCTCTACAGCGCTAGAAGATTAGACACTTAAATAAAATTCCTTTCCTTTTTTTTTAACACACCATTCAACGTTTGATTCAACAAAGCTCTTAAGAGGCTTTGTATTCAGTCCCAGGCTGCAGCCAGCAGTTGTTACTGTTGGGTTACAATTCCGTGTCCAAGTACTCTAAATGAAAAATTCCCTTAAAATTCCTTATTCAATAGAGTACTCAACGTCATCTGCCAACACTACACATCAATACTAGTTACTTTATATAGTCTACCGTCAATATCTGTTACTTCTCATCACCATCCGTTATTTTACGTTACTAGTCGTTAGTACTCATCACTAGACGTTACTACACATCACTACCCGTTATTACACGTTACTAGCAGTCAGTGTACTTGGACACGGAATTATAACCGTTGATACGAACATGATACGTCATTGAGAGATAGATTAGTGCGCACACTCATACCCAACAATGTTGATAGAGGGGCCCAAACGACCTCAACTTCATTCAAAATTCGCGAAAACAAAAGAAATGTTGATTGGTTGTTGAAGCAAAGTTTAAATGCTATTAAGCTCATTCAACATCGATTCAATTTCGTTTCAACATGTTTCAACACGGTTGAAAATGGTGAGCAAATGGCTTCGACATCGCTGTTCAACAAAATCGAACAGATGTTGAAGCAAATGTTGACGAGTTTCGGGCGTCCTGAAAATGGCGGCTGAAGTAATGAGGGCGCACAATGTAACGTGAGTGAGTAAGGTTCTTTAATTCTGTCAAAGTAGAGTGGAGTGGCCGAGCTGTCATGATATTTTGGCTGAGAAGCGAGCAGCAATATAATCAGAATTTAAAACAAATTTACTGTGCAAAATCTCACTGTTTTTGGCTTTGCTTAATGTAACGCATCGCGCTTCCGACCAGAATGCACTGCGTAGTGCTCAAAAGAGGAGCCTCGTTTTGAGAAGGAGTCAAAAACCAAGACAAAAAATTGCATGCCCTGGTCAACTCGATCAATCAACTGACTCAGGTTTTTTGATCACATTTAAAATTTTGTAACTCAGTGGGGAAGGGGAGCTCTCATGCATCTTTATAACTTTTTTATTTAAAAGATAGACAATGGCATCACCCCAGCCACCAAACTGTCTTTTTCTTACCTTACAGCACATAGAAACAACAATATCCTCAGCAATTTCACATCCTTTAGCCATGCTAGTTGAGCTATGAATAATTTTTGTCATTTATCCAACGCAATACCATTGGCACAAATCGCAAATTTCGAATTTCCCAAATTAAATTTTCAACTCCCTTAATCTTCTTTCAGATTGAGCCAGTTATCCAATCAGGGAACGAGGGTGTCGTTCATCATATTCTC
>NC_090891.1:30655875-30675875 GCF_036669925.1 Montipora capricornis | reverse complement strand
CAATATTGTCTTGTCCGAAATAAATTTTCATAATTCAGTTGCAACTGTAAAACCGAATTTGAGGAATTTTATCCTTGAACGCGAACTCGACCGTAACGCGAACTCGACCGGTTAAATCAGTGGAGTTCAATGTCTTAACGAGAAGGCTGGGCTGCGGAACATACATGTTGCAATCTGAGGGCGGTGAGCCACTTGAAAATTAAATTAAACAAAAACGTTGGATGGGGAACGCACACACGAATGTCGCATATAACAGGATGCACAGAGAGATTGAAATACAAATGTTGAATCTAACAAGCGCCTTCATATCATAATGTTTCCTTTTGCTTTTTAAAGGAATAATTGACAGTTCTGGGTTGCGGTTTTACTACACCAAACAGCTGAGAAAATACGATTCGGGGCTATTGATGGTAGGAGCAAGAACAGATTATGCACTTATGATTCCGCCAAAAGAAAAAAACTGGGAAATCAATGGCTTCTGTAGTTCTAACTGCACCAGACAGGTGTGTTGCCTTACCATGTATATTGATTGTAAAAGGATAAGTCTGTTTGCCTTCATGAGTTGACTGAGAAACTAAATTGGAGATAAATAGAATGGTTGTCGGAACTTTTCCTTCTTTTTATTTTCTTAATTAGAGCGGTTTTCAATTGAGTGTTGTAAAACAAACACCAAAGTGATTACTTCGACCAATCACAGCAGGTGCAAACCTTACAATGAACCAATCCAAATTCGTAGTAATTTCATGTAACTTGCTCCAAGCGCGGGAAAAGTCGCCCGTTCAAGTCGCGTTTGTTTTGGTTTTCCTTCTCATTAGTTGATAAACTTGCGCGGATTTTTAAACCAATCACTAAGCGTGGCTGCAATTGCAATCGCGTAATGGTCCCTTATCGAATTTTAAAATTACCGCTGAATACAAACACCAATGACACATTGATACAGGTCAGGAGCCCATCTGCATGGAGCGTGCAACTTCCTTACAGCGTCTGTGAAACGGCGTTTTCACAAGTAGGTTTATTTTAAGACTAGCCCTTCCCGCGAATTAGGTCAAAAAACAAAGGCAGTTCCGGTTCGGTGACCCTATGACGTCAGCTTAATTTCTTGTAATTGATCATCGGGTTCCTGTGGGAGTCTCATTCGCGGGAAATTCAATCTAAAAATAAATCGGTCTGTGAAAACGCCGTTACACGAACACAGTAGAGTTGTAGGCTCCGGGTCATGGGTTCCTGTACAGGTTGAGTTTCGACCTAAAGTAAAGTATTCACAAAACCGGCGGGTGCCTGAAATTTGAAATTTAAACAATAGACAGAGCTCGAGTTGTAAACAAGTCATCTTCTCGCTGGAGGAACATGCGCTCTCAATGCTTTTATTCAGCGGTCATGCCGAACTCGAAACTGGACTATTACTTTCGACGGTCAATTGAAAACTGCTCTAAACGAAAATTTGGTTTTTTATCAGATGAGTTGATCAAGGTAAATTGATCACAGTAAGAAACATTTCCTAGCTGATGTTTGGAGCGTTACTGAACCCATCGCCGTGATTCATGTAATGAATAGGTTAAGTTCCGCTCTCTCTGCTTGATGAGGTAGTGCGAGCACCGATGCAGTCAACGTTTAGAAAGATCTGGCTCCAGTTGTTCAAAAGATGGATAGCGCTATATCAGCCGGATAAATCACTCTCCAGTGGAAACCAATTTGCGCTGTACAATGGATAGTGATTTATTCGGTGGATTTTGAACAACTGAGTCCAGGTTTTGGTACATTATACTCTGAGAGAAATGAGGCGACCGTGCTATGCCAGCCTTTTCGAAGTCTAAATCGAAGTGAAACAAACTACTCTCAGTAAAGTGGACTAAAGACGTTACATCGACGACTGCGTCGGCGCTACCTTATCATGCACAGGAAATCTATTACTTCAGTCAATTCTCTTCCCCCAGCTTTAAATTAAATACAACTATCTACTAGCTTCCACTACAAACCTAAAGATTCCCACATGCATGCAGTTGTCTGCTACATTCATTTTCTCATCCATAACAGGTGAAAAATGCCTGGTATCCCATTTTCTCAATTTCTCTGATGCAGGTGCCTTTGTAGGGACACTCAGACTTTTGCAATAAATCCAAGGAAAACAGTCGGAAACCAATGAATGAGTTGCAAGCGATCGGATCCCTCTTTATTCGCAAAGGGCTCTGGTATCGCCAGGGGGCTAACATTTCAAGTCGCTGTAAGAAAATATATGGTGGAAACCTATTTCGACGTCCAAAAAACGATTTTGGAGACAGATCAAAGCTTTTTTCGACACAGTTTTATCAGAAATCGATTTGGGCAATGTTGATACGTGGCAAGTGTATGTTTTTGTTTGAATAACCGTGAAATATGTGATAAAATTTACTTGGATTAACCCTGCTCGCGTAAGGATCCGTAACGTTAATTTTGTGAAATTGACATCTCGTCATGGTCTCGAAATATTACAAAATTAGGTATAAATATGGAGGAAATAACACAATGAAACCTTTTAATTGTATTTACGTGTGCACGGGCTGTTTTCTTATTAGTTACGTCTTGCGTAAACGAATAAAGCAGGGTTTGTGCAACTCCTTGAAGTCCTTGAAAAGCCCTGGTATTTAATTTGGACTTCAAGGGTGCTTGAAAAGCCCTTGAAAAAAAAAGGATTTTGCGGAAAACTGCTTGAAAACTCGTTGGAGTTTTTCTTGGGTGAAAATTGTTGAGATTGCATCATGCTAAGTTAAAAGAGACATTTCAAAAATCTGAGCCCAAAATTGACTATTAGGGAAACATTACTGAAATCCTAAAATTAAAATGTCCATGCGTGCATTTAACTCGCAGGATGGATGTGGTAAGGAATATCAAGGTAGGCTTTTTCAGCAAAGAAAACACTGAAACACGATGTATGGCATAGAAATATTCTTATAAAGACTCCTTGAAAACTCAATTTCTGGCTCTTGAAAACTCCTTGAATACTTCTGGAATTTTATAGACAAAATCCAGCACGAACCCTGTAAAGGCTTCTGGAAATTTACCTCCTCAAAGGAGAGAAGTGGTTGTCCGCGGAGATGGAAATTGTTTTTACGGAGCTATTCCTCCTTGGAGGGATGAAATGAGCGGTGAGAAACATGAGGAAATCCATAGGTTAAGTTTTAGTTTGATTGAGAAAAATCCAACGGTTTTTGAGCGGCTAATTTAGCTATTTTCTTCAAACTCTGTCAGGGTCCAATCACTTTCATGTATTACGACGATTCTGCTCAAGCAAACCATTTCAATCTCCCGCCTCTAGGTAGCTGTTTCAATGCTCCTCTTCCATAGAAGCAGTCTCTGTTTCGATAGAAATAGATGACATTGGGAATTCATAGGCCTCAGCTGTTAAACAAAACTTTTTTTTCTGTCAAACTACCAACTACAAGTATTTAAGTCACTGGATCTAAGCAAACTTGACAAGCTCCACTATGACTTCGACCAATACAAAAGCGTCATCTTCATGTACTAGTTCTCTGTAGATCTGATCTTTGGAGCGGGTCTTTGAGGTTTCAGTACTCTCTCAATCGTACTCTCTTATGTACAAAGTTGATTTATGACATTAGGAGGTTCTGTAACCTTTGTACTCATCGAAAGCTTGAATTGGTCAAGATTAGTAGCTCTAGCCCACGGCAAAACATCATTATTATTCCTGGGCGAGTAAAATCTTAATATTCCAACAAGAGAAAGAGTCTTTTACTTTTCTGGCCAGTAACTTCGAGCACAATGATCGCCACTAGTCTACAGGGGCACCCATCGTCAATTTTCGGAAAATATCTGTTCGGAAGACGATTTGAGATCTAGAATTTTCGGAACATTTGTTGTAAAATTTCTTGCTTGGCTGCCTATCCTATGATTTTCGAACATCTGGAAAATGGTATAATTGCCCATTTTTAACGGATTGTTACCCCAAAAAGGTCACCTAGAACTTTAGGGAGCCTTTTTTTCTGGCTGAAAATTTCAAAAAGGTAAGTCTTAATCCCTATAATTTTCGGATCACTAGACTTTCAGCTAGGATATCCGAACAGATGAAAAATTATTAGGGGATAAAAATCTGCCTATATCTACTGTTTAAATACTAAAATACGTTTAATAATGCTATGTTTAAATGATTTTGAACTATATTCTCGTTGGTTGCCCCTGAGTCTTGGCATATTGCCAATATTATTTGAATTGCTGAGTTTAGAAATAGGCCAAAAGCCAGCCTATACACACGTAAATACAACTGAAAGGGCTTTATTGAGTTATTTCCTCCAGATTGATTCCTAATTTTGAAATTTTTTGAGACCGTTTCACGATAAACTACGCAAGCAAGGAAGTTAATCAGCAAATTTTATCTCATATTTCACAGTTATTCAAACAAAAACTTACACTTGCCATGTATCAGCATTGGCACGAAATCAATTTCTGACATCAATTTGGACATCGATTAAGTTTCCGCCTTACATTTTCACACATTTTCGCACATTTTGCACCTTTGGCGATCCCAGAACCCTTTGCGTATAAGGCAAGGATCCGATTGCTGACAACTCATTCTAACCACGCGTCCCATAACATGGCAATTTGTGCCCAATCACCACACCACAGAGATAACACAAAAAGCCGCAAAAATATCTAATAAAAATTTATTTTTCAAGTTTGCAGTCTCAATCCCTACGGAATCAATGAACGCTTTTCATTCATTCGGATGCTTTGTCCATTGAGCTACTAGAGTTTTTATCTAGGTCTTGCATCTCAATTCTACAAATGCATGAATAGATGGAAAGGTGTAATGCACCCGTGAGAAGGATAGCATACAAGTTGCTTGGCAACGGGCGAAAGAACAGCTAAAACATCATAGTCCTAGAGTCAGTGCTAGGCAGGATTCGAAGCTACGACCTCTGTAACAGGTAATCTGAGACACATGACATTCAGAACCCAAAGACCAGTTGGACACATTGTCCATTCAGGACCTAGATAAAAACGACCTGTAGTTTCACAATGAGTTCTAGTAGCTAATTGGGTAGAGCTTCCGGCAAAAGACACAAAATAGTCTCATTGCACCATTACCAAAGAAAGCTCAATAGCGCATGTCCCAACAGCGACAGTCGATCGTCAACAAAATATCTTTAGATCGGTTATTAGGTCCCTTTTTCGTCAATCAACATTTGTACATGCAACATAGTTATCTGTGTCTGCGGATGTTGGCTGCAAACCTCTTATTCTGTCTTCTCTTTTTTCGGCTTAAGGGCTTCAAAGGATCCAAGCTACCAGAGGGAGGAATCAATGTATTCGCTTCTCTGCCACACACGCATCTGACGGGTAAATAATAATTTTACTTGAACTAGTAGTAGAGAGAGCGTTCCCCGACTTACGCTTGTTGGGGCTTTCTTTGACATGGCTCCGAAATGCCAATTATAAGGAAATTGCCGTGGCAACGACGAAAAGGTACGCGACGGGACAAAAGTGGGCGATTGTCTCTATTGTCTTTTGACACGGGGTGATTTCCTTTTCTGTGCCAGAACATGATACGACTTCAGGACACAATAGATACGTTCTGGGACGATATTTGACCCCAAGCGAGGATAGGAAAGCACCAGTTGCCACCATTCTGGTCACCAAAGCTTCGGATCTTATGACTGGGCCCGTCCCTCAGTCATGCACAAAAAAGAAGAGCTCTGGGGTCGAGATTGCAGTTGCCACCAACCTACTGCATGTACTGCTAGACATTCAAGTCGACAATAAAGCATGCGACAGCAGTAAAATCAAATCTACGTTGTATCGGCTCTTGCTTAAAATATTTAGTTTCTCAACTTGTAATTACGCCGATCAGATCAAGCCACTGATCCAACGTACACCGACAGGAAGATTGTCCACGGTTGCTTGCTTCAAAACTCTAACGTTTTTGAGACGCGGATGGCAACCGGAAGTGAGCTTTATTCCCTTTCAAACTTGTCTTCACCCAACCACATTTATATTGCTAAGTATATTTTCTCCATCAGAGATGATTAGTTTAAACATCGTGGAGACACTATCGTCCTGGCATAGCATGCAAAAGGTTTACTTCCGGTTGCCGTCCGCGTCTCAAAAACGTCGTGTACTATGGCTTGATGAAGCCGCAGTGGAACTACAGTGGTCAATACCGGCGTCAAGATCAGTGATCGTGGGACAAGCGCCCGAGCGAACAGCTCAACTATATTAATATGAACCAAAACGTGTGGCGATTTTTGTGATACGAAGAACAATGTTGTGTGTTTTTTTAGGCCGCAAGATCTTTCTCCGCCACATCAGAAATGAAGTAGAGCTTCCCGAGATAACTAAAGACTATCATTATGATTTTAACTTCCAGGTAATTCACGTCTCAAAGGGACCATATAAGTCAATCCAGTTTGGTTTACGAAATAGTTTTCATTCACAAAATATATTGTTTCACACGAATGATATGACTTCTGAATGGAATCGTCTGGCTATCTGAGTAATGTAGCGCCTCTCGTAACGACTCCATCAATTCCACAGTCGGCTTTGTCTCGCTTCATTTGTCTTAAGGCGCCCGAAACGAGGAAACAATGTTGCGGAAACATTGTTGCGGAAGCAAATGTTTCCCCGATTGCGGCCCCAAAAAATATTTGTTGCGGAAGCAAAAATGTTTCCTCGTTTGTGCGCCAAGGGAAACATTTCGGGAAACAATGTTTCGGCAACAATGTTTCCTCGTTTGCGGGCGCCTTTATAATGAAAACTTTTATACAAAGGAAAGATGATATTTAAGCCTTGTTGTCAGTGAAGTCCGGGTATTGATATATCGATCAAAACGTGGGATATTGGTTTTGCTGACTTTAGTGAGGCACGCAAGTTTTAAGCTCATTACACTTAAACTAAAGGAATCTTTGCTGACGCCATTGTTTACATTTTGTTTCATTATTAAAACATACGAGGCTTCGTGTTATTTACAAATTGACTTCAAAAGGTAAAAGGAATAGTTAAACTTAGGGCCTGTTCACATGGAGGTGGGGGACTCCGGGTAGGGGAGGTACCCCGCCTCCCCCGTAGAAAAAAAAAACGAGCCTTCACATGTAATCTTTATAGCCTGGGGGCGCTGGAGTGAGGTTTCCAAATGCTTCGGCGGAATATTCAAACTAAAGATAAATACCCGGATGAACAACACCCCAGGCCCAGTCAGGCGGAGTACCCCCACCTTTCGCATTCACGTGGGGAAATGGGGAAAACTTACCCCACCTAAGCTGGTTACCCGGCCCGGCTAACCGGGCAGCCCGCCTCGTTGAGGTATCCCACCTCCGCATGTGAACACGATCGTGAAAAAAAGAGAAATTGGTTACCCCACCTATCCAGGGTCACCTACCTCCCCGTGAACAGATCCTTAGTTAAATCTCCAATTCAGTCAAAGCCTTTTGCCTTTGATAACGAGGGAGTTATCAGCCATCAAAAACTGATAAATTCTTGTATGGCAAAAGTGCTGGTGATCCATACATTATTTGTAAAATTTCGACTTTTCAAAGCATCATTGCTCAGAGATTATCTGGGGTATAGATCGGGTTCAAATTTTCAGAGATATCTCATTATGCAATGCACTTTCAGTAGTCATTACTTTATTCTCAGTAAAGACGTCCCACACCTGTGGAACTTTCGATACGAGCTAATAAAATCGGATAGAATAGAAAAATAGAAGTCATTCAGCTGTGGAGCCAAAATCTTCTCGTGAACATTGTTGAGTACTGGCAACACTGTAACCGGCCTGTAGTTTGCCTTAATCAATTCATCTTTTTTAAATAGGGGAGTGACTTGCCCCATACATGTAGATCGACAGAGGAGGTAGTTGTATTAGCTACTGGCCCAGCAATCACAAATCATGTCGTGGCTGCATGATTTTCGGACTCTGGCCGTATTTAAACTAGAGGACGTCTAAGACGTCTTCTAATAATTATCCTCTTTAGGTGGTTTGTCCGGGGCCAGGAGCCAATACAGTATTTGTTAACGTAGATGTTGCCTCAAAGAGCGCCGGCATCTCGTTCGTCCATGTAGATAACGGAATATGAGGTGGAGGTCTGTAAATGCCGACAACAGTAACCCAATTCTTTCTAACCTTGACCTCTAGTACTATAAATCTCTTTCATCTATTCGCAGGAAGTTCAAACATTGGCGAAAGAAGTTCACATTGCTCCAGTAAGAATTACTTTTGAAACGTTACTCTCCTTCTCCTCCCTCCCTGAACACAATTTTCCCTGACCATTCCTCCCTCAATCTGAATTGCTAGCTAAAGAAGACTTAAGTTGGATTAAAGGAAATATCGAACTTGGCTTGAAAGTCCGTGAGTTGAAACCTGTTGCTAACTTTCCTCTTAAAGATCTTTTTAATCGAAAGCCAAATAATATGTCTAAAAGAAGTTTCATAATTTGTTCACAGGGGGACGCCTTAATAAATGTGTGTGTCTATGACTCGACGGATAGAACTGGTTTCACACGGGTAAGTATTATGGCGAGTCAATTTATGCCGTTAAGAAAAAATTAAAGGCAGTCACACAACAATCTGCTTCAACGAAGCTGCCATTTCATTCATCACTCCACCTAGGGCTAGGGCCAAGAGTAACAAACTCCTCTCTACTGGCGTAGAGTCAGGCTTTGCTTTCCGCTAAAGTTAACAAGAAGGCGATAAGGAGATCTGCCATTAAATATTTACAGCTACGCGTTTTCAGTGAGTTGTTTAGTCTGTCACGGTACACACTAAATTCGGGGCTGGGTTAATTTCTCTCGGCTTCCACAATTACTGACCCGGTTAAGTCGGGTCTCTGAGAAATGGAGTATCGGGTGTCTGACTAAACTTGCGCTCTTCAAGTTTTAATACCCTGCGTGGTTTCTTCGTAGTTTTTGTGTCTCATACTAAGTTATACCTCTCGGAACCGTGGAAAAATATAAACTTGTAGGGTACTCAGCGTAGAATTTATCCCTTTCGTAAACAATCGATGCCATTTGGACGAGACTTAGAACAATTTTCACTGTTAAGTTCGTCCTTTCAAATGAGGAAAAATACTTAATCTAGGACTAGATTATCAGCGTATGTCACTTCCTTGTATATGGAACCAGCGCCCGCAGTGCGCGCGGCAGTCAAAACTGTACTATCCTGGGGCCCGTTTCACGAAAGTCCCGAAAACTTTTCGGGCCCGAAAAGCCCCTTTGTGAAACTGCTAACCGCTTCTTTTGGAAAGCCGATCTTTTAACATGTTTTCAAGCCAACTAAAAGAAACATGTCCGTAAAGTTTGACGACTTACATCCTCTCCGTTTTTGAGATACAGGAGAAATTGTGACACCAGAAAATGGCCCGTAAAGTTTCGGGACTTTCGAGAAACGGACCCCTGATGATCATTTTGCCTTTCATCGGAAACGGTGTATTTTTGTGCGCAAACGACGTTGTTGTCGATCTGCCCTGTCGAAAGGATGCCACCAAAGTCTTTCGCGAAGTTAAAACAATAAATACATTATCAATACAGTTTTGACGTCTTCTTACACTAGATTCGAAAATATCATACTGAATTCGTCATAAAATAGTTAGAAAAAGCACAAATAGCAGCCTAAGCACAACAGCTGACGTTCGAAAAGCCGCTCGCCGGCAACCCAGTTTTGGGGCCAAAGTTTGTTGACAAAAAAGTTGCCACAAAACCTGTTAAATGGTTTTCTGACCCTTTAATTGCGAACAATTGAAGTGACGTCAGATAGCACAGTTTTTCCCGCTTGCTGAATTCTGATTGGTCAATTTAAATTTCAGTAGTTCTCGCCGTATGCACGAGTAGAATTAAGAAAAAAAAAATAGAAAAAGTTGATCGCACGATGTCGAGCTCGGTTCAATGGCTTAAGAGCAAATGCACTAAGCCTCTGCACTACCGAAACGACGGCTTCCAATTGGTAATTTCAAAGTATTTAAATGAGGCTAACTCTAACAATTTATTGAAAGCTAACCGAATAAAAAGGCTTGGTTACTAAGAATGGCATCTACCGTCAAAAATGACATCGCTTGTTTACGAAAGGGAAATCAGCCTCAGTGTCAGTTCTACTGAGTGTGTAATCACGTTAACAAATGATTCGTCTTCTCAAATCAGGACGGCACACAAGAAAAAACAAAGCAATTAAGTGTCTATCGTTTGACTTTATCGTGGCTTCCCTATTTTGCATGAGAGTGGACCAGTTAAGGGAATACCGTTAGATTTCGGTTAAAAGCCCCCCCCCCCCCACCCCCCGCTCAAGCCCCCCTGGTTATAGGCCCATCTACTTGGAAACAAAAAAATTCATCCGGTTATAAGCCCCCCTCCCCGGATATTAGCCCCCCCTCCAGTTTTCCTTGTTTTCTTAATATGAAGTACTCTTGTAGAACTCTGTACTACTTCAAACACAAAATTAGGAAAGATTGCGGAACAATAATAAACGAGAGAATTAAGAGCAGGAAGCCTCGCCGCCGTGAACTAGAAATTAAAATTCTTAACAATGACTGCGAAGATGAACTCTGAGCTTCGGGTTTGTTGCGTTCCGGTTACGTTCACGTTGCAGAGGAGGAATGAATAGTATCCCATAATGCATAGCGACCCCTTTCATATTATCAACTGAAATCGTAACGTGATCACCCGGGGGAGGTACTGCCATATATAGACTATATAGTTATGTGCCGCTGTGAAGGGTATGGTTTTCAAGCAGTTTACTCTAGGATAGAGTATATAAATCATAGCCTTTCGGTCTAGAATAGGGTATCATTTTCACGAAACTGACCAATCGGTTGAAGATTTTATCAAGACTAAGGAAATCAGAAATTCCCACTCAATAATATTATAAAATCAAATGGACAAAGTTTAAGTTTACCTAACTCAGCCTCAACAGTGGCAATAAATGGCTATCATGAAACACCTCTGGATATTCGGAATTTAGACGGAAATCGGTGGGAGTTTACTCTAGTATAGGGTAGCAAAATTCAGCTGAACTAGCTCTGGTATAGGCTAAGGGTTCCAGGGTCCCAGCGGCACATCCCGGCGGCGATGCGTAATACCCGATGTTGTTGAGAGTCGATCTGTGGATGTGTACGTCTCCCTTGCTGGTTCCAATTAATTATCCCTTCGTTCAACATAGGTAGTCCAAGAAAGGGGAGTTAAATCTGAAATCCGCGTTTGTGCAATCGCTTTCAAATGAAATGATCAAATCACAAGTGCCACTTGGGGGCTCGTTAAACTAGTGTATTTTGATAAAACCTTCGACTCCGAAAGTATAAGAAAATGTGGGTACTTCAGGGTACTTCTCCGCCAAAAATATCGATCTGCATGAGTGAAGTCCATATTTGGAAAAAAAAAACTCTAATCCACAACTTTATAAATTTGTTTATTCATAACCTCTCTTCGGGTCAGTGATCACATTTTGAAACAACCACATTTTGAGTTATCAAAATACCCGTACCTTTCTGTGAGTCTTGACGAATAAATATCAGAAATTAAATACGAAGAGATAAAGTATTGACAGACACAAATCACTCACCATTATAATCGACAAAACCTACGAAATAATCACAAAGAAGATCGTGTATTTCGTCAACCGAGCGCGCCATTTTATTTTGCTATTCCTGTTGGAGAGAGATGTCAAAAAGAAGTCTGGGATACTATTCATTCCTCCTCTGTCCATTTGTCCCTAAAATTGAAATGCATTCGATTTATATTGAGGCTTGAAAGACTTGAAAGTTTAAATCAAAATTAGTAAATTTAAAACGTATTTATATCAACTGAGGTCCCATGTTTTATGAGTCTGCAATAAGTCAATGAGTCAATGAGTCATGAGTCAATGAGACTCACAGTCAATATAGCAATAATTTATTGATTAAGCCTAAGCCCTCGTTTCAGTGATTAGGCCTAAGCACTCTCTGAAATTTTAGCTTTCATTTATTGTTTGGTTAACTGCACTAACTCATTAGGAGTTTCGAAGCAAGCAACCGTGGACAATTTTCCTGTCGGTGTACGTTGGATCAGTGGCTTGATCTGATCGGCGTTATTTCAAGTTGAGAAACTAAATATTTTAAGCAAGAGCAGATACAACGTAGATTTGATTTTAGTGATGTACTATATTTCGGCTGGGCAAACCAGCCTTCTTCAGGTATAATGAGAGTTTACATTGAATTGCTTCTATGTACATATATATATAGTAAATGGATGTTGACGTAATACTGGAAAAAATGTGATAAAACATGGCAGTTACAGTCGCAGAACATTTCCTCTCCTCTCCCCACAACATCTCCAAGGACATGCAATTAATCCCTATCGAAAAAATATTTTCTAACAGAGACTCGATCCGTAAGGCCAGGGAAGCTTTTTTAATTTTAAAAGGCAGGACACTTGATCCCAACGGTCTTAATATCCGCGAAGAAACGTATTAGATTTCAGTTTATTATTTCGAGTGATTTCCGTTATTTTTCCGTGACTCTTAGTATTTGAATTCAAAATCTTTGTAACTGCCATGTTTTATCACATTTTTTCCAGTATTACGTCAACATCCATTTACTATATATATATATATATATATATATATATATATATATATATATATATATATGTACATAGAAGCAATTCAATGTAAACTCTCATTGTACCTGAAGAAGGCTGGTTTGGCCAGCCGAAATATAGTACATCACTAAAATCAAATCTACGTTGTATCGGCTCTTGCTTAAAATATTTAGTTAACTCATTAGGGCCGTTAATACGAAAGAAAATAAGCCGCGGCTTAAATAAGACACGACACCCGCATAAATGGTACAAAATCTACGTTCACGGCTTATTTTCTCTCGTCTAAACGGCTCTATTGACTCATTGACTCATAGACTCATAAATAGTGTACACTCACATCAACTCTGCTGTGGCTCATTTCGAGACCCCTCCCCCACCCCCCTCCCCAACCGGATATAAGCCCCTCCGTTTAAAAGCTTAATAGCTTAGGATTTGTTGATTTTGTCGTTAGCATTATACACCGTTCACTGGCAGTTGAGGCGGCGTTGAAAACCGGAGATTCTTTTAAATGATGTTTCAGTTAAATGTTTCTCTACTCATTCCTTTACCCACTCTCTCCCTCAAATAATGTTTTTCTTTTAGTCATCCATTTATTTATTTATCCATTCATTCATTCATTCCTTTGCTTTAGGGAGGTCTTGGTACAAGAGACGAGATGTGCCTCTCATTGTTGTTGTATTATCCCAAAGTAAACACTTCTTCATGCATGTCAAGTGAGCGGCCGGCTTGGCAAAAATGGGACGAACAATACGTCAAGTAATTATTTCGAAATCTTGCCTGCTTATCTGTTAGACTGCAAAACAGTCGTATTTTTTGCGAACGCAAGAGACGCAGTAAATATTCCAACGAAAGGTCTGGAGCGAGTGTAGAAACGGCGATGGAGAATGGGGAGAGACGCGCCGTGTGAGGCTCGCGCGCTTCACACGCGAGGATCACGCTTACGGCGCTTCGCGCCTTCCGAAAATGAAAGAAAACGACTGCAGTCTACTTATCTGGCGGTAGTGCTGTGCAAGTCCGACCTTTGCCCCAAAGCACATTCTCGCCGGTGTTTTAAATTCTGCCAGTATTGCAGGGTATTCGAATTAACAAATAAACAAGCCTCACTTGTGATCTGTTTTGTTGTAAAGTACGCAGGACTGAGTAGGTAGAGCAAGAAAAATGTGTAGGGGAAACACGAGACCGTCCCTTCTTCTTAAGTGCTCTATCCTCTTCCTAAGTGCTTTACAACTTGTTTTATAATAAGGAATTCCTTCATAATTTCCTCACACATTCGGCTGAAATTTCCGGAGAACTTTATTTTCCAAATCGTACGAGTGGCGTCAGTCGTGCATCCGTACTCTCGTAAAGCACGCTAAAACAGACCAATCAATGGGTCAAAATATTTTATTGTATGGTTAAACACGGCCAAAGCTGTCAAAATGTCAAGCAGTCAAAGTTAAGAAACCATCAAATGCAGGTTCGAATTTTCGCTCATTGTGTTAAGCCATCCCTTTTTTTTTTCGTTTAGCGTCGAATGCGTTTCCTGATATTGGGTCGGTCGGTCAAACTTCAAAAAAAATCATAAGCAGTCTCGGAATTAGATGGCTGGTACCCCAGCATCATAGCTGTGGATCAAGGAAAACAACAAGACGTGAACCTAAAATCAATATGGCGGAAAAGTTGGTGGATGTTGTTGCAAAATTAAGACAGCGTGGGAAAAAGGATCAACTACCGAAACTCCTATGCGACAGAAAATCAAGTGGTTTAAAAACGTCGTTACCTTTTTTTTTTTTTAAAAATGCCAAAAATTTGGGTCGGTCGGACGACGCTAAAAGGAGAAAAAAAAAGGGGATGGCCTTAACGTTGTTGTTAACACAATTGGAAAACAAGCTGCTTAACGAGTGTGGCTGGTAAACAAACTGATACTGCCTTCGTTGTGCTGTATGAATGAACCACAGTGGAGTTATAGGAAGAAGATCCCCAGAACAGATCACAGGCGAGGCTTCTTTTTACTTGTTTTGTAACAGAGAATTTTTTTAAATTTCATCACGTACTCGGCGAAAATTTTCGGAAAACTTTATTTTCCAAATCCTACCAGTGGCGTCAGCCGTGCAGCTGTACTCTTATAAAGCAGGCGGTTTTAATAGACTATAACCATCCAGAGCGCGTGTTAAATCGAAACATTATTATAATTCTAAATAACACAGTTTTTTATCTTTAAAATACATTTGAGCCCATTATCATTATCATTAAATAATTTCTCCTCTAAATATGAGACAGTGTGGTCCAAGGTTTGTATGTGGTTGTGACGGTTTCAAATGATCGAGAATTCACTCTACCCCGCTTTGTGTACAACCAACTGGATGCTACCTGTCATAGGCGCCTATGGACCCGTCGCGGAACGGATAAAACTTCACTGTTTCTTTGTAAAACCGTTCGAACCGTTCCAGTTTTTGTCGGGCCCGTGCCGTTTTTGCTCTGTCGTGTAAACGCGCCTTTAATCAACAAATTATTGCTATATTGACTGTGAGTCCATTGACTCATGACTCATGAAACATGCGTTCTCCACTTTAATGCGTCTTTTAGTTAGTCATTTAATTCCTCCGTATAAAGTACGGGCGAGAGACGAATTATCCTGAATTATACGTCTGGGCAAACTAAATCGTTTAGTGGGTCTTCAAAGACGCACCAAACGATGTGTGTCTTCAACTAGTGCGTCTTCAAAGACGCACAAAACGATTTAGTTTGTCCATACATATAATGTGTCTGTCGCCCGTCTTTATACGGGACGAATTCAATGACGATTCAAAAGACGCATTAAATTAAATTGCCCAAAGTCGCCAACACCCGTATAAGAACTGCCATTAGGGAGTTTAAGCAAAGACGACGGCTACGGCAACGAAAACGGCAGTCCAAAATGGAACTTAGCGCTATCGCAAGTATTTCGCGGTTATTCCGTCTTGTTCACCTTGTACAATACGGGCAATCTGTCCTATAACTGCATGGGTGCGAACGGTTTTAAAGTCAAAACAGAAAAGGACTGTTTCGTGGTTACATGCTCACGTTGTCGTCAAAACCTAAGATTTGGTGATTTCACGTTGTTGTTTTGTCGAGTACGGCAAAGAAATGCACGGAAATTCGTGTTGCACGTGCAACACGAGTATTTTTCCTTTTTAACCAATGATATTCTTGCTTTGTGGCGTTGCCGTAGCCGTAGCCGTCGTCTTTGCTTAAACTCCCTATTGTTGTTTGCAGAAGACTGGAATGAAATGAACTCAAATGCATGCCACACGTGCCGCACGCTTCTGTACTCTTTAACGTAGTTTTTTTTTTTACGGCGTCGCCGTTGACCCTGTCAGCGTGCATTATTTATAACAGATCAAAGTTAAACTTTTGATGTGTACGAACATTATGTTATTCATGGGCAGACATTCTTTTTATTATTTAAGACAAGACGAATGAATACGGCAGGACAAACAGAAATGTTTTTATGTTACAGGCAGAACTATGCATTACTGGGGAAGCCGACCTTCTGGAGTGAGGCCGTGGACGAGGGACTAAAAGAAGCCTACCGCGAGACCAAAACTGTCCTATCGTTTTGTGTGGATAAAGCAAAACCGGTAATTTGTTGTACACAGGGCTGCATGCTTTTTGAGTGTCCAAAGAAGTATCAGTGTAGCTCAGTATCGCTGTTTGTAAGGAATAAAATGCGTGTTTTTGGTAAACTGGTTGCTTTTCATGGTTGGATTCAGATTGATTCATTTAATCGCCTGATTTTCAACTGAGGACGACTACCTGTTATCACAACTGCAGGAGAATGTTAATCTAAACTAATCATGTTACATTTTTTTGGCTTTTTGTTTATCGAGAAGGCAACATGCGAAAGTTTGCAGGGTATTTGTCAAGCTGAACTCCCATCTATTCATCCATCGAAAAAAAAAAATCACATACTTTCAAAACATTTTCGCGAATGGAGGAGTTACCTTCAATCAGAAACAAATTTTAAAAGACTAATTTTTTGTGTTCTATTGTAGGTTTATGGTGTCAGTCCTAAACCAGTGATCAAGAAACCTTACCAGACAGAATCTATCTGCAAAGAGGTCTCCTTTGCTACCAACGTTGTGCCAGGATACTTCAGTGCGCTAGTCACGATTACATGTTTGATTGCTTTCATCCGCTGAACTGAAACAACACTGCTTCAGAAATTCCCCTACCCACCCTAGAGGAATTTAGCGACCTTTTCGTACATCTTTTAGTTAACCTTTGTTTAAAGAGAAAGCACACCCACGTCGCGTTTATTTTTAGCTGCACACGTAGTGATTCGATTTGCTCTGCCTCTCATATATATGATGGAGGCTTGAAGCGCGCGCGCGTAAGCCACACACGCAGCTCTAAAAGCTGTTCAAGTCAGCACGTGAAAATATCGCTGATTTCGCTCACCTTTCTTCTAATTCTTTACATATATGGAATATAAACAGACATCTATTCACGAAAGCTAAGAAAAATTTGCACAAACGGTTTAATGGTCACTGAAGGTGGCTGAACACAGTTTTTGATACCAATGTTTCATTTAGAGGCCTTATGCGTCCCATGGCGCAAAAAGGACTGATGATGATGATGTTTCATTTACCTTTTACTCTAAAATCCTTGATCCTTTGGTCACCAAAAATGGTAGCAAGCAAGTTAACAACACGACCTTCCCTTTTTTGATAGTTAAGCTGAAGTATGTGCCGTTGTCATGGCAACATGAATTAATATAGAAGGGCCTTTAAAATCGGTTTTGGTTATTTGCAGAAAATCTGGTCGTTAAATTTTCTTTATAATTTGCATACAACAAGCTTGTAACGATGCTCGCAAGTTAACACCATTTTAATAATAATTTGACAGAGAGATGTTTAATTTATATTAGAGTGGTTTTCAATTGAGTGTCGAAAGTAATTAGATAATTACTTTGGTTTATGATTACTTCACTCAGTGATTGGTTCAAAGTTCTCGCGCCATTTTTTCAACCAATCAGAAGTGAAACCAAAACCAATCGTGGCTCGCGCGTGCACATTTTCCCGCGCTTTGTGTCGGCTACGTGTAATTGCTTCGAGTTTTGATTGGTTTACTGGATTGTCTCCGACCTTTTTGATTGGCCAAAGTAATTACTTTGGTTTTGGTTTTACGACACTCAATGGAAAACTGCTCTATGTGTTCGGCCACCTTAATACAGTTTTCGCGCGCGCTCTTGCTAACGCAATGCAGCGCGCGCGCAAGGATTGCAAAAAAATAATACAGCAGTTATTTTATTTGCTCAATGCTTCCGCTATCTGTAACATAGTGTTTTCATGGTTTTAGTGTTTTGTGAGAAATGTATGTTAGAAAAGGTAACGATGCTAAGAACTTTGCAATTCGCAGATTTTTCTTTGTTCTCGAAAGAACCCAGTTAAATGCAGCGCATGCGTAGTAAGTTAAAAAAATTGAGATTGAATGCAGAATAGCTTTCTCAGAAATACTCCTATTTCTCGAGAACCACTCGTTAGAATTTAACAAAATTTGGCACGAAAATATTTGAGCTTTAACAGAGGAAATTCTAGATATTCCAGTGAACCTTCAACAAGGGATAATTAAAATTCTCTCTGTCAAATTATTATTAAGATAGTGTTAACTTGTGAGCATCGTTACAAGCTTGATACATGCAAATTATAAAGAAAATCTAACGACCGGATTTTCTGAAAATAAACAAAACCGATTTTAGAGGCCTGTTTATATTTGTTGATGTTGCTATGGCAACGGCATATACGTCAGCTCAACTATCAAAAAACTGAAGTTCGTGTTGTTAACTTGCTTGCTACCATTTTTGGCGACAAAAGGATCAAGGATTTTAGAGACAAAGGTAAATGAAGCCTAGGTATCAAAAATTATGTTCAGCCACCTTAAGGAGGCTCGAAAGGGTTTCAATACTTAGAAGACACTCTCTTTAGATCGAATGACGCTACAATACTGTATCACGAAACAGCAATGTTATGGTACCATATGAAACACCAGTTATTTCTAAACAGGATGTGATCATTATTGTGATGTAATAAGTTACCTTGGCAACGGGAAAGCCCAGCAAAAACACCCTATATTTTGGATTTAGTTGCTCATATCTCAAAAACGAACTTAGTGACCCCTGTTTTATTGCTGAAAAGTTATTAGAAGGCCACAATGAAACATTTGGCAAGTTTTAAAAGAATTCTGTCCAGTGGATTCAAAGCCATCTTAAAAAAATCGCAGAATTAAGGTGGCTCTGAATCCGCTACACAGAATTTTTTTTAACTTTGCAGAAAGTTTCATCTTGCCCTTCTGATTACTTTTCAGAAATAATGAGGGTCTCTGAGTTTGTTTTTGAGATATAAGCAATTAAAGACAAAATAAAGTGTGTTTTTACAGGGCTTGCCCGTTGATTAGCTTTTCTCCATGTTTAGGACACTTTCTGTGTTCTTGTTCTGCTATCATATTTATCATTATGGCGAAGAGGAAACACACAGCACTAGTGCTCAGTGTTCGAGGGAACAGATAACACGGGGAACACAAAAAGCTGTGACACCAGAGCTTTCCTCGTTGTGCTCTTCCTCTAATATTTCCGCTTTCAGAATGCTTAATATCGCTAGAGGATGAGATTTCGAAGCTTTTCTCTGAACTGAAGTCCACACAACTTTCATCTAAGCTACTCGCTTCACTCTCGCTTCTAATTTCTTCTGAACCGGTCGCCGCCATATTGGAAATAATAAGTAGGGACCTTTAGGTCGGAGGACGACTACGAGTATGTGAGAGTATCTGTTTTCCGTTCTGAGCATGTGCATTAGGTCTGGAGCCCTGCATTTTTCGAAGTGCGCGTGCTCAGAACGGAAAATTCGTATTCGTAGTCGTCCTCGTCCTCCGATCTAAAGGTGCAACAAAATCATCGGACTGCGAGAATGACGTAATGTAATCCAATTGGTCAGGCGTGCAGAGCTATTGTCAGGAGCCCCTGAGTAAGAGTTTGCCTCTCCCATACAAGCCCCATGAGTTAGCCTTTGCGAGTATCTTTCTATTTTTAGAACGCCAAGAGCTGTTCGGCTCTGCACGCATTTAGTGCAAACTGACGTAAATTGATGTAAATGTGAGCCTCCTCTGAAGGCTTAGTTCTAAAAATAGAAAGATATGCGCAAAGGTTGACGCGAGGATATAGTGCATACGGAGTCTCCTTTCATGGGTTCCTGCTATCGGTTATTTTCCCGCCAAACTTGGTTTAAAAGAAGACACTTTTCTGACGCTAATGGGGACTGGGCTGATTTGGGTGAACCTTACTCTTCGGTGATAGACTCTTGTGAAAGCCTAATTCATTACGGTAGATTAATTTGGTAGTTAACACCTCCCTAAAAAAAAATTATCGGCATCGACTTTAATTTGGCCGAGCTACTCTTCTAGAGAATAACATCTCTCTGTAGCAGACCTAGCGGGATCCAT
>NC_090891.1:30615875-30633375 GCF_036669925.1 Montipora capricornis | reverse complement strand
GACCGATTAACAGAATTCCTCAAGTCAAAGTTTATTTTGCACTATATGAGAAACCCTGCTTTGACTAATTGTATCTATACCTTAGGTGTACTTGTGGGAATTGCCAACGTCTTCAACGTGTAGAAGAGTGCATCTGTTGCTCCGAAATTGACTGTATTGTTGCCAAAAACAACGAAGCAGTCGATTGTTGGAACGGCATCGGCTTTAATTGAATTCTTCATCTTGAAACCTTAAGACTTAACGATAACAGTTTGTGCCTCAAAGCAATCTTCAGTGAAATGAGCACTGCAAAGTCTACTTGAATTCGTATGATAATAAAAGTCAGACCGTGTGTTTTTGACAGCATTCGTCCACAGTCTTGCAAAATGGGGTCTTCTGGCCATGGATGGAGACTCACTCCGTTTTTACGGGTGTTAGAACATCCACCAGCTATACAGCGATGCGGCATAATAGATGTCTTCACAAAAAAGCGCAAAGAAAATTTCGAATCGGGGAATTGCGAAAACGCAATGACCCCTATTTATGAAGCAATCTTAAGAGAATTTACCGGAAGAGGTTTGCGAGGTTCTCCTTTCTACGTCATTTTCGCTTTTCGGGCATAGTGCTTTGTTTCAAATCTTGGGCGAGATACTTTGTTAATTTATGGGGAAGAAAGAAAGAATCAAACTCTTTCGATGGTTAATATGTTTCAAGTAGGCATTAAGCAACAGGTTTGTGAATTTTTGTACTAGGGAATGGAGTATCCCTTTAACCTATGATGTTACTCTTTTGTGGCATGTCGTAGTCGCAGGCTTCCCTAAATTTATCTTAGTAGGGTGTGTTCGATTGACCGTATTCTGGAATGAGAGTTGTTTGGCGTTTTGAAGCAACAAGGATAGTAAAGATATGTTTTAACAAGTATTTTAGCGGATGTGTGACAATTTTAAAGTGAATTTCCGTAAAAACGAATAATTTCTAACTTCAATTCCATGTACATGTATTCCTATTCCGGAATATGGTGAATCGAACGGGCCCTAAAGTCTTGTCAAAGTTGGTTGAGCATCGAGCTGCCGTGGGGAATACTTTAATTCTTTAATTCTTCTGATAGTTTACTTTCTATTTTATGCATGTAAAAGTTAACTGTACCATCCTCTGAAATTGTCACGCCAGGCTTAATTTGTGAGCTAAGCAGTTCATGCTTTCTTAATTAAGGAGTAGACTCAGTATACACTTTGTAGTCTTTCATATATTCTTGTACGATAAAAAATAACTTCAGTTAAAATCTTTATAACTTACATTGTTGGTAAGTAAATGTTGAATGTACCACCAGACAATCTTACCACTTAGCAAGCAAGCCATCGTTTTAAAATTATTGCCATTGTACAATATTCTTGTGGTTTAAGAAGCTCAGCTCCTGATATATCATCACTTTGTTAGCTTGCAACTTGAGTTCTTGCTCCTCACACACAATGATAAAAATGCGTCCCCAAAACAGTCCCTCAATGCAATCCAACAAGGCTCTTGACCTTCTCTCCTGCACAACCTGAAAGTGGCGAACACAGATTTGTGGTTTTTGATGACTCAGCCCCCAATCTGCAGCGTTTAAATTATACACTGAATAAGTAATACTAATTGACTGTGCAAATGCAGGTTTGTGGCATTTAGTTAATTTTGGCAGAAATGTTAATGTTTCTGTGATGACAGTACTTTAACTCATTATATGACTAGTGTTTCTGGCCAATATAACTCGTGCTGTGATTGGCTAAGAGCTAGGGCATTATTCTCCTGTAATGCGCATGGGCCTATGGATTATGCAAATTAGTTTTTTTCTTCTTAACAAGAACTGTTCTTTTAGCCATATAATAAACAACTTGATAACCTTGACCGTTCGGTCATAATACAGCAAAATCTTAAACCTTGGCCTTGCCGTATTGACCGAGCAATGGCGAGATTTTGCTGTAACGACCTCACTCTCAGTTATTAAGTACTTCTTAATAACCAGTGGGGCTGGAGTTCATTTCTGGACTCTTGGCGTCATAGGATTGAGTTTCTTGGCTGACTCTCTCTCCTATAGGGTCTTTCTGCAGGTACCACAGGCAGTCCAAGCTCAGTATATGATTTGTAGACTTTATGGGAAAATTAACTTTGAGCTTATAAATGCTAAAGTAAGCTGTAAATGTAGAAATAAACTTCACTTACCTCTATATGCAATTGTCCTTATCTTTTCTGTGCAATCAGAGTGCAAACTGAAATTTGCAATTTGAAATACTTGGCCAGTGAGAGTGCAGAATGTAATATGATCACCATCAAGCTATAACGGCGGTAGAATTAACTATGAGAGGGTGATGCAAAGTGTTATTTTTTACCCATGTAAACCATGCAAATACTACCACTCATGGACAGAGAAGAACTCTGACCAGGGTGGGAATTGAACCCTTGACGTTCGGGTTAGATCACTGCTGATCTACCGACTGAGCTACAAGGCCAGACGGGGGCAGGTTGTGGATTAAGTTTCCCATGCAAAGTCTGTAATCGTATACCAAGCTTGGGCTGCCTATGCAGTTACCGGAAAGCACTTGGTATTACTCTTTATTTCTGCTCCGGTACTTGCAGAAGCTGCCCTCCTATAAGAGTGACGATTACAGATTTTATTTTGTCTAATGCCAGACACTTTTATTCATTAAAGGAGGCTGGTGCAGGGGTGAAATTAGGGCTAAAATAAATAAATTTTGATTGGATATGTGGTTTTAGCAAGAGCACATGTGCACACAATACATGTATGTAGTATTGTGTAATGTTAAAAATTATTAAAGGAGAAGTTCACTCCAAAATGACAATCCTAGCTTTTTCAATTAATTGATTAATAGATTGAAATTTCGCAAGGAGAACAGCTTTTAACCAAAATCTCAATCTTGAAATAGCTTTCTAACCCTGTGAAATCCTTGTTAAAAATACACACATGCAGGCTGCCATCTTGGAGTATATGGATGGCGGCCTGCATGTGTGTATTTTTAACATTAGGATTTCACAAGATTATATTCAAAAGCTATTTTAAGATTGAAATTTTGGTTAAAGGCTGTTCTCCCCCTGAACTTTCTATTCATCGAAAAAAAAGGATTGTCATTTTGGAGGGAACTTCTCCTTTGAAATAAATTCTACAATCTGCACAATTCAGCTCTTTATAGCTGCAGAGCATTTAAGCTTATGTGTCAGTATTGCCAGAAGCTCATATGACCTCGAAGCAGTGAACTCAGTCTTATTCAAAGCTGGGGTTATTTGAGGTTAAACATTTCCTTGTTTGGATGTAACGTATAACTTGGCATTTTCGTGGCGTGCAGCTTCGATCTTATTTTTGTCTGTATTTGAGCATAAAATTGGTGTCCTAATTTAAATCCCCAGCTTTGTTCCTAGAAAAAGGTTTGCAAGTTTCACACTTCAATGTCATATGCTTCTGGTATTGCAGAATATGAATTGTTTTAAGGATTAATTATTATGGAATATTAATTTATTTCCCTTGTGTTATTGTAGTTACGTATACTTACCGTTACAAAAAGTTGTATTTTTTTTTGTCAGGTTCTTCAGCCAACCTTGACATCAGTGATTTTGGAGAAAGTCATAAATATAAATGCAGCTTCAATACCACTGTGGTAGATAGTCCCGACTTTAAGGGGGGCTGTTTAATCGTTTGCATGCCAAATGAACGACAAAAGTTTAAAGACTTTGCCTGTGTCTCCCTTGGAAAAACTGAAGACTCCATGAGCAGCTGTGTAAAACATGATGATCCAGTCTTGTATGATTGTTGTCGAAAAAATGTAAAAGGAGCTTCTTTCCACAAGCTTGAGGATGGATCTGCTTTGTTTGTTATTGACACCAAACATGGACCGATATCAAATTGTGGCAATTTTACCCAGTTCAACATAACCAGTGATACAGGGGGACTGACATCATCCCAGGTCATTTGTACAATCATGCATAGCTCTGGGACAGGTGGGTTAATGATTTGAAATTTAGTACAAGCTTTAAGGCTGTGTCGAAAATTAAGTCGGACGGGGATGCAGGGACAGGGGACTGAGGGACTCAGGGACGTGGGGACTCGGGGACTCATAGTTCACAAAATTCTTGTCTGTTGATTGTAACTGCGTTGCATCCCGTTAAGGTCCTCGTTTCTACAATGTGAAAGGAAGGTCAAGTAAATATATATAGTATGGCTTATTACTCGTCTGCATAAAAAGGTGACTTTCATTATACTACTATCAAGTTACACAGTGGAGAAATTTAGGTAAAATGAAGGGACAATTTTTTTTTTTGCATTAAGTCCTTATTTATTTGACATAGGCAACATGAATGAAACGTTGGTATGACCATTTCTCAGATCATTTTGGCAGCAATCTCTCTAACTCCCACTCTCCATCTCGCTCGATTCATGGCATCCTTTTCTTCCATATCTTCTTTGGTCGTCCTCGCTTCCTCTTGCCCTTCACTTTAAACTCCAACGCTTTTCTCAGAAAATGCCCATCATCCCTCCTCAACACATGCCCTTACCATCTCGCTCCATTCACCTTTGCCATCTGAACCACTGTTTCCTTCAATCCTAACATCTCCATTAGGTCCTCTGTCCTCTTCTTCTCCATCAGTTTTGCACCGCACATTGCTCTCACCATTGCTCTCTTGGTTCTCAAAATTGCCATCTCATTTTCCCTCAGACACCATGTCTCACTCCCATGTAACATAATTTGCCAATCTTACATAACTCTGATATTAAGCCATTCCTTTCATCTTCAGCAAGAACCTTTTTGAGTTAAGCAACTCTCCGCATTCCCTGAACTTCACCCAGCCAATTCTTGCTCTTGCTGTCACAGCTGCCTCTTTGCCAGCTGATTAGTTTAATTAATTACTGTAAGTTAAAATTTGTGGGGAACAGATCTAGCCGCTCTCATTTAAATAATAATTATTTTGTACATACATTATGGCTTTATATATACAAGCGGTGTGAAATTGGTTTACCCAATAATTATTATTTTGTACATACATTATGGCTTTATATATATAAGCAGTGTGAAATTGGTTTACCCAGTAAGAAGATCCAAAGGATACAGTGTCTCGACGTAAATTTATGAATCAGTGTAAGAGGCGACGAAGAGACCAACTCTTGACTGCATGTTCTTGATAGCTTTAATACGTTTCGGCTGTTCAGCCTTCCTCAGGTTAAAAACTATTAAGAACTAAAAAGCTATATTATAGTGGTGGTAGGTTACAAAAACATCGACTTATAGACCGAATGCATAAATGGCGGCCAAAGAAATATTCTTTTGTTTATGTGCTAATTAGCCTCACTAGCCTCGTTTGCATGGACAAAATACAAAGAAATGTTGCTTGAGAGCAAGGCTAGTGAGTCTCATTAGCACATAAACAAAAGGATACATTTTTGGCCGCCACTTATGCATTCGGTCAATATACCAAGCAAAAATATGGAATTAAAATTAAAATTACATAATTCGACAAAGGTCTAAAGTACAACGTGAAAATAACCAAACAATCATAGGTTAATACATATAACATGTTGATGTGAATACAAACAAGTAACAAAGACCCAAAAGAAATGAAACCTAATTTGAGTAGTATAAATCAAAAATGATAATGAAATGCATAATAATGGAAAATGGCAAATCACAATACTGGTAACTCAATTGTTGTAATCTAAATCCTGCCTTTTGTTAAGACCATGGGGAATAAGCGTAAATAATTGCGCCGTCCAGTACTAGGCTTCCCTAGTGAGCAATAATTGATCAAGATATGAAGAATTTTCGGAAGACCTAATTTACGTTCAATGATAATGAAATTGATTTGAGAAATTTCACGTTCAGATTTATTAAAATGGATGGCCAATTCACAAGTTCTTTTGTTCTTTGTAAGCATGTTCGACTTGTGATTGCGGAACCTTACCTTAAATTCAGTTGAAGTGGATCTCACATATTGCATAAATGCATTTGGTACAGGTGGCTAAATAACATTTTGAGACGATCGAGCAAGATCGTTGAATGGGATATATATTGACGACCAGTTGCCGAGCTTTGAAATTTCAAAGCTTGAATTAAATAATTTTTACAGAGATCGCACTTCTTGTTGCACCGTGAACAACCCCGTTTTCTTCGCGTAGACTTCTGCTAGAGGTCAGTCAGAATATTCACCTGGCGCCATCCAAATTCTGAGTTAGTGTGATTTGCCATTTTTCCATTATTACTAGGCATTTCATTATCGTTTTTGATTTATAGTACTAATTAGGTTTCATTTCTTTTGGGTCTTCGTTACTTGTTTGTATTCACATCAACATGTTATCTGTATTTATTTAACCTTTGATTGTTTAGTTATTTTCACCTTGTACTTTAGACCTTTGCCATATTATGTAATTTTAATTTCCATATTTTTGCTTCGTTACAAGTCGATGTTTTGGTAACTTACCATCACTGTGATAAGTTTTTTTATGTGGCTCAGCCTGGCTGAGCCACATTTTCACTTAATTGCTTAGTTGTGCTGATTTCTGTTCCCAAATTAACCTTGTCTGTTGTATTTCTCAGAAATGCCTAATGAATCGCCATCCCAACGGGAATAGGCTGGTGATCCTAAGTAATTAAGGCAATCAGTTGCTAATATATCCCCTCCCTACCTCACTGTACTATATATATATATATATATATATATATATATATATATATATATATATATATGAAACTCAGAGCATGAAACTCAGAGTAGCGATTAAATGACCAAATAACCTCACTCTTGCATTACCAATCAATTATTGCTCTAGTTCAACTATTGAGCACTTTTAAGTTGATGAGGACTTCTACCCATTTTTTGGTTATATATATATATATATATATATATATATAGTCGTATAAACATAACAACTTTCTTTAATTTTCCAGACATGTTTCGACGGTACATCCGTCATCTTCAGTGTTACATATTTTGAAATCGCCGTTGAATTTAAAGCGCGCGCGATCTTACAAACTTCGTTACATTGCGTTGTCAATATTGCGTATTAAATCAAAACAGAACAAAACAAAAATTTAAATGAGTGACGCTTAGTTCCTTACAGGGAGAGAGTCAGGTTAATGTGTTTCACCTGCTGGTTGAGATCGGGCTTCTCCCATTTTATATACATGGATTCCTTAAGCTTCACTTGGTACTTAGTGGCTGCAGAGTCCAGGATCTCGAAGCAATCCGGTGTGCAGGATGCCTTACAAAACTCTGAACTCTGCAGATGTTTAAAAACATTCGAAGATCTGTCTGAAAGTAAGTGCTCGCGCACTCGTGTGGAGAAATGTCGGCTGGTTTCACCAACATAACAAGCATTACAACTTGCACACGAAAATTTATAGACCACACGCGTGCAAAGCCCTACAGGGACAGCATCTTTCATATTAAAAAGATTCCCGACTTTGAAAGTAGTGAAGACTAACCTTATATCAATAGGTTTACATAACCGATTAGCAAGTTTGCGTATACACCTCTGTGCCGTGACTGAGAAGTGCCCAACGTAAGGGATTTTAAAGAAAAACTTAAGTGTTTCCTGGGGTTCGATTCCTGAATGAGACTGTGTTTTCCCTCCCTTGACTGCTGTCTGAATATATTTAGAAACATATTTGTTGATAAAGTTTTCAGGGAAGAGATTCCTCCGCAGAATGACAGACAATTTTTGAAGATCAGTATGGAACCCTATCCAAGTGTTGTTTATCTTAAAAGTTCTATCAATCAAGGTTTTGATTATTGGTTTTGTAAGGCATCCTGCACACCGGATTGCTTCGAGATCCTGGACTCTGCAGCCACTAAGTACCAAGTGAAGCTTAAGGAATCCATGTATATAAAATGGGAGAAGCCCGATCTCAACCAGCAGGTGAAACACATTAACCTGACTCTCTCCCTGTAAGGAACTAAGCGTCACTCATTTAAATTTTTGTTTTGTTCTGTTTTGATTTAATACGCAATATTGACAACGCAATGTAACGAAGTTTGTAAGATCGCGCGCGCTTTAAATTCAACGGCGATTTCAAAATATGTAACGCTGAAGGTGACGGATGTACCGTCGAAACATGTCTGGAAAATTAAAGAAAGTTGTTATGTTTATACGACTATCTATATTGTTGCTGCTATCTAGACCTTTTGGATCATATATATATATATATATATATATATATAAATATTATATATATATATATATATATATATATAAGTAGAATGATAAAGATTGAGTATCCAACGATGATGCCACTTGCGAGGAGGATCCAAAAGAATACAAAACGTCTTGACTCAGATAAGTTAATAGGGAGAATGAAAAAATGAGTCGCTGGCGAACTTCTCACAGGTCTAGTATATTTAATCTCGTGTAAACGTTTCGCCCTTCGGGCTTCTTCAGTACACGCTTAAAACTAAAAACTAAAAATACCTGGTACAACTGAACTTGCGCTATTTATACAAAACCATGAACCAAAAGGTGTAAAATGTTTAAAATTACAAAAAAATTAAAAAATCACAATAATATGTCATGTAATATGTGCGGTTGGAATTCATTAAGTGGACAATGCGTGAGATAAGAAATAGTTAGCTCTATTCCGAAAAAGGCATTAATCACCAGACATCGAAACTAATAATTTAAAATAAACAACAGGACTTTGAAAATCATGCAATCACGTGGCCATATGATGAGCGCAAAACAAGATCCCAAGAGAAAGCCTCTGGAACCACGCCAGTACTAAAAACAACAGAACCCCGCCCAGGGGCCCTAAAAAGTATTAGAATCCCTGAACAGGGCCTGTGAGAATGCCGATCTGCACAGCGTAACTGAAAAAAAGCCCAACTGGTTGCACAATTACTCCAGTGAGTGATTAATTAAACCTTATTCTATTTTTGGAATTAAACTCGGATCTTTTGTTCAAGCCGTAAGGTTGGAGGGTGCATAACTGTGCGCACCAAAAGGCCTCTCTTGTGAGTAAAACCTTGTCCATATCATCAGTAGTGTCATTAACAATTTTTTTAATGATCTTTCACAGCGCCTGTACAGGCCGTTTTTACTCCATTAGACAGGATGTACATTGTAGGTCGAAGAATGTCATCTATTTAGTCACCTGTAAAACATGCAAGATTCAATACGTAGGTTCAACATCGAATGAATTCAAGGTCAGATTTCGGAATCACAAATCGGCTATGTTGACCAACAAGGCCACGTGTGAATTGGCCGTCCATTTCAATAGAAAAGAACATCACATGTCTGACTTTGAGTTCATTGTTATTGAAAAAATTGTTAATGACACTACTGATGATATGGACAAGGTTTTACTCACAAGAGAGGCCTTTTGGTGCGCACAGTTATGCACCCTCCAACCTTACGGCTTGAACAAAAGATCCGAGTTTAATTCCAAAAATAGAATAAGGTTTAATTAATCATTCACTGGAGTAATTGTGCAACCAGTTGGGCTTTTTTTCAGTTACGCTGTGCAGATCGGCATTCTCACAGGCCCTGTTCAGGGATTCTATTACTTTTTAGGGCCCCTGGGCGGGGTTCTGTTGTTTTTAGTACTGGCGTGGTTCCAGAGGCTTTCTCTTGGGATCTTGTTTTGCGCTCATCATATGGCCACCTGATTGCATGATTTTCAAAGTCCTGTTGTTTATTTTAAATTGTTAGTTTCGATGTCTGGTGATTAACGCCTTTTTCGGAATAGAGCTAACTATTTCTTATCTCACGTATTGTCCACTTAATGAATTCCAACCGCACATATTACATGACATATTATTGTGATTTTTTAATTTTTTTGTAATTTTAAACATTTTACACCTTTTGGTTCATGGTTTTGTATAAATAGCGCAAGTTCAGTTGTACCAGGTATTTTTAGTTTTTAGTTTTTAGCGTGTACTGAAGAAGCCCGAAGGGCGAAACGTTTACACGAGATTAAATATACTAGACCTGTGAGAAGTTCGCCAGCGACTCATTTTTTCATTCTCCCTATTATATGTATATGTATATATATATATGCAGTTAGATATAGCTATATGCAGTTATATGCTATATGCTATATGCAGTTAGATATAGCTATATGCAGTTAGATATAGCTCTTTGGCATTACAAAGCTTTTGCTTTCGTGTCCAAATTGAGCACTCTACTGGGATGAGTCATTGCTGCTAGCTAGCGAGCTAGCTAACTAGCGAGCTAGTTTGAGCACTCTGGCATGGCTTAGATGTACCACATGTGTGGAACATTTGGGGTGGCTTTATAAGCTTAACCTCCATCCCAGACACCAGCACTGCACTGATGAGGCCCAGAAGACCGAAACAGTACTGTCTGCAGTTAGATGCACTCTACTGGGATGAGTCATTGTCGCTAGCAATTGCGCATGCTCACTAGCTCGCTAGTTTGAGCACTCTGGCATGGCTTAGATGTACCACATGTGTGGGACATTTGGGGTGGCTTTATAAGCTTAACCTCCATCCCAGACACCAGCACTGCACTGATGAGGCCCAGAAGACCGAAACAGTACTGTCTGCAGTTAGATGCACTCTACTGGGATGAGTCATTGTCGCTAGCAATTGCGCATGCTCACTAGCTCGCTAGTTTGAGCACTCTGGCATGGCTTAGATGTACCACATGTGTGGGACATTTGGGGTGGCTTTATAAGCTTAACCTCCATCCCAGACACCAGCACTGCACTGATGAGGCCCAGAAGACCGAAACAGTACTGTCTGCAGTTAGATGCACTCTACTGGGATGAGTCATTGTCGCTAGCAATTGCGCATGCTCACTAGCTCGCTAGTTTGAGCACTCTGGCATGGCTTAGATGTACCACATGTGTGGGACATTTGGGGTGGCTTTATAAGCTTAACCTCCATCCCAGACACCAGCACTGCACTGATGAGGCCCAGAAGACCGAAACAGTACTGTCTGCAGTTAGATGCACTCTACTGGGATGAGTCATTGTCGCTAGCAATTGCGCATGCTCACTAGCTCGCTAGTTTGAGCACTCTGGCATGGCTTAGATGTACCACATGTGTGGGACATTTGGGGTGGCTTTATAAGCTTAACCTCCATCCCAGACACCAGCACTGCACTGATGAGGCCCAGAAGACCGAAACAGTACTGTCTGCAGTTAGATGCACTCTACTGGGATGAGTCATTGTCGCTAGCAATTGCGCATGCTCACTAGCTCGCTAGTTTGAGCACTCTGGCATGGCTTAGATGTACCACATGTGTGGAACATTTGGGGTGGCTTTATAAGCTTAACCTCCATCCCAGACATCAGCACTGCACTGATGAAGCCCAGAAGGCTGAAATAGTGAGCATGCGCAATTGCTAGCGGCAAAGACTCATCCCAGTAGAGTGCTCAATTTGAACATGAAAGCAAAAGCTTTGTAATGCCAAAGAGCTATATCTAACTGCAGACAGTACTGTATATATATGTATAACAATGTTTTTCTACTCAATATAGTTTCATATGGACTTAAATACAGGTCTGTTTCGTAGACCAACAAGGAGTTGGACCACTCATCAGTTAAATTCCATGTATACTGTAGCATCGCTGGGGTTTATATACATCAGTAGGGTGATCGTTACAAGATTCAAACTTGAAAAACAATAGTAAAAAAGCATTTGTAAATTTATGATTGGTTGTTGAGGATGCGATTGAACCTAAGGAGAAAATTTCGCTTGTACCTGCAAGTCGATACGAGTTCATTACTGGGTTGCCAGTATGGCAAACCAGTTGGAATCTGTGTTTAGTTTTGTGTTTTTTTTTTTTTTTTTTCCGTGTCGGTAAAAGTCTTGCCTGTCACTCCCCTGCTAAGTAGTGGCTTTGAGCATAGAGTCTTGTCTGTGTATTTTGTTAGGTTTGAGGGGGCTGGGGGAATACGTAGATTTCCTTGGTGCACACAGATGAACGTTTAATTATTAAACCCGCAATGGCGTCGAAAGTCGTGGTAACGGGGATGGCGTTTTAGTGGAAAAAATATACCTTTATGAGATCAAGAATGGAACGTCAATTGGAATAACGAAACAGGCGGGGAAAATAAATATCTGGAATCTTAAAAGCGACGAGGGATGGTCTTCGAGAACAATTGCGGTCGGATATGAGAAAGTGTGTGTTGTTTCTAATCTTATTTTATAAACTGGAAAAGGAATAAAAGGAATCGAATGTCTTGAATGTATCACAGTGTTTACCGAAGTGGCATCTCGTTTGCCTGGCAATTGGCATTTAATTTGCAGTCAAGCTGTACAGTTTTCAGGTAAAAAAATAATTGAAAATGTGACAGTGAAGAATTATTGGAAAGAAAGGTTGTTGTCTATTTTGTGCTTTGGAAAAGGTTCTTTAGGAAAGAGTTCAATCTTGAACTGAAAAATATATTTATTTGCATATCGTATGGTTTGTGAGACGGATTGTTTCTTGTTTGCACGCACGGAATTGGAATAGAAAGGGTTTTTTTTGTCTCCAATAGCAAATATTTAGTTAGTTTCAATAAATTTCATGCTGGAAAAGGTTTTTGTGAGATGTTTCAACTGTTGTGATTCATTGTGCTGTGTAGTATTCGAGTTTAACTAATTTGCATAAGTGAGTTGAAATTTAATACGCATTAAATAACGATGACAGGAATTTGTAGGCATGATCGTTCTGGCAAATGATTACAGCTGGCGATCATTTTTAATTAAGGTCAGAAAAAGATTTCAGTATAGTCACTCTTGTGTAAAATGAAGTTATTGTTAACTTGAGAAAACAACAATAGGGTCGTTTATACGAGAGAAAATAAGCCGCGGCTTACTCTGGACGCGGCGTACATAATACGCGAAAGGAACTATTTATACGAGTATAAACTCCCAGGCCAGGATAAGCCGGGGCTTGAGAAAGCTGTGAACGTAGGTTTTGCATCATTTATATGGGCTGTTCGCGTTTTATTTTCTCTCGTATAAACGGCCCTTATATTTCTTTAACTTTTTTAAAGAGAGAGATTTCGCGCAAATTTTATTTCAAGCTATTCAGTTGAAATGTTATTTCTCGCCATTGGCTTCGTTTGCGTGATCATTTACTGGTGTTGACATTTAGAGGTAGTTGTTTGGTTCTAAACGAGTAGGAATAAAACGACCAGGAATGAGCGAATTTTAGTGGGTGTGCGATAGCAACACGAGACAGGAGTCGAGAGATTCTAACGATAGACAGATACTAACTAACCCTTCCTGAAATAAACGAAGGGAAGCAGGCGTTGATGGTTTGTGTGAATTTATAGCACTAAGTGGATAGAAGTCGTCATGTTTTGATTGGGCAGCTTCAGAGACGTCCTTCTGAGGAAACAAGTTGTTAAAATAGCTAATTGTGATTAGAGAATTTCGATCCTAAGTATAATAAGTATAATAATGCCTTTTATTGACAGGCAAAACCATATGATTGAGCGTGATCATACCAAATATCATTTGTTTGCGCGATCAAGTTGTGGCGAAGTGTGTAGCCCATGACAGTATGTCGTTTGTGAGCATATTGCTTTTTGTTGTATTAAGCTTCTTCCTCGGAACGCTCAAACAACTCACTTATGCACACGCCGTTTGCGGTAGACCCACACTAAAAGATGCTGTTGAGCGATTGTTTTGGCCGGGGTTGGTCCGCAAACTGAAAGAAAGTTTATATGTTGAGAACAAATGTGTACTAAATGAACAAATATGTGAAAATCATGATATGAACTGCACTGCAACCAAATGCCACAGGAGAGAAGCACAGAACTGTGAAAGTTTCCAGAAGAAGAAAGTTCCTGATCTTAAAGTTAGTGCAAGCGGTATCGAGTCGCAGAGATGTACGCCTAGCCGGATGCATTTAGTTAAATTTCTGAAAAAGGTGAATTTTCTGTCTATTTGTATTATCATGGCTTTTTGTTTTCTGCTGTTACTGAATCCCTTTGTATTTGGAGCTGTAACGCTATTTCATGTGCAATTACTTGTATCGTTTGCAATTATCCTCACTAGTGCTGTTGTTAGCATTTTTACTGGGTTGCCAAACCCAGTCGGAATCTCGGTTTCATTTCGTGGGTTTTTACTGGGTTGCCTATGGGCAAACCCAGTCGAGGTCTGCGTTTAGTTTGTTTGTTTTCTTTTTGTTTTTTACTGGGTTGCCTATGGGCAAACCCAGTCGAGGTCTACGTTTAGTTTGTTTGTTTTCTTTTTTTTTTTCTTTTTTTTCTTTTTTTTTTTTTCCGTGTCGGTAAAAGTCTTGCCTGTCACTCCCCTGGTAAGTAGTGTCTTTGTGTATAGAGCCTTCTGCCCGTATTTTCTTAGGATCGAGAGGGTAGTGGAACTGCGTAGATTTCTCTTGTGGACACAGTAGAATCATTAACTTAGCCTGCAATGGCGTCGAAAGTCATGCAACGCGAATGGCGTTTTAGTGGATCCTTAAACAAAATATACCCTTATGGAGCTCAATAATGGAAAGTCAGTTGGATAAACTAGGCATAAATCTCAAAAGCGACGAGTACTGGACTTCGACAACAATCTATCGCCCGTCGAGACGAAATCAAAGTGAGCAGTATTTACCTGAAGTACATGGTAATTTGACACAATTGAGTTTCTTGTCTTCACGCACGCAATCAAATAGGAAGAGGTTCTCGCCTCTAAGAGCAAATATGTTGTTTGTTTCTGTTACGAAAAATAGCATTGCGTGACAAGCGTTACTTTCTAGACGCTTCGCGAGAGTTCGTAATTTGTTTATATTTAGGTTTGTACGTAAGCGTTTCTAAATCGGTGTGTTTTGTAATCTTTCTATAATTAGATCGATTACTAATTTAGAAAGTTCTAGAAGTTTCTTGTCAGAGTATATAAGTAGACGAGTCCAAGCGGAGTGTTTTTCTAACTAGTTTTTCATAAGCGAAGAGAGTTGGTGTTAGCCGTGTTTACTCAAGTGTGACAGAAGCTGTGTGCATTCAAGTTGGCGGAGGCCGTGTAAGTTTGTCGAGTACGAGTTATTCAGAGTTTTACTTCGTGGAAACTACGTTCATTTTTGGAATAAATCTTCTTGTTGTTGTTCCGACAACCCTGCGTTCAGTTTAGTTTGCAAGCTAACTTTCCTCAAAACACACGAACTCGTAACATTGGGGGCCTGTCCGGGAGAGGAATTCATTTGTTTGCCGACTACAGAAACCAGGAAAGGATCACAACTTGGAAGGAAGTAGCGACGCTGTGGAAAAGGTTGTAGCGAGTGAAAGAGCCGTGGAATTTTAGTGCTGTGAAAATGGAGAAATTTATTCAGCTTGGCGAAAAGTTTGGTCTGGAAGGAGAAAAGCTGCTTGAATTTGTGCGTGAACAAGAAGAGAAAGAAGACAAACGTAGAGAGGAAGAACGTGAAGAAAAACGCAGACAATTGGAGGAAGAAAAACAAGAAAAACGAAGACAATTGGAGGAAGAAAGAGAAGAAAAACGTAGGCGGTTTGAAGAAGAAAAAGAAGAGAAACGTCGATTACTTGAAGAAGATAAAAGAAGAGAAGACGAAGAGAGAGAAACCAGGCGACAAGAACGCGAACTAAGAAAATTGGAGATGGAAGCCGAGCTGTTGAAATAGAAAGAGGCTATTGAAGCGGCAAAAAGAGAACACGAGTTGGAGATTGCACGTTTGGCTGTGGAGAATGCTGACAGACGTCCTGAAGCGAGAGAGGATCGGGCTAAGGCACCTAAACTCCCCTCGTTTGTTGACGGTAAAGACGATTTGGACGCGTATTTGCAGAGGTTCGAGAGATTTGCCGAGACAGCTAAGTGGAAAAAAGATGGATGGGCATCGAAGCTCAGTGCTCTGTTGTCTGGACGGGCACTAGAAGTGTATTCACGTCTATCGGAGGACGCAGCTAAGGATTATGACAGGGTAAAGATTGCGTTAATGAAGAGATATGACCTTACCGAAGACGGCTATCGTCGAAAATTTAGAGCATCCAAACCAGAAGTCGACGAAAGTCCGGAGCAGTTTATTGTGCGACTGGACAGATACCTGTTACGTTGGCTAGAGCTTTCGGATACTGCGCGAACCTTTGATGGTCTTAAGGACTTGATCGTGAAAGAACAATTTATTGACTCTTGTCCTAAGGATTTGGCAATTCACCTGCGAGAAAGGGCACCTGAGACTCTAGCTAAGATTGCGAAGATCGCTGACCAGTACTTGGAGGCTCATGGTAAACATTTGTTCAGCTCAGCGAGCAGAAAGCCAACAGTGCAGCCTGAGAGGGACGAAGCCAAGAACATGCAGATTAATCCACCAGCTCTGCATTGCTTTAAGTGCAACACCCGAGGTCATAAAGCTGTCAACTGCCCAACCCTAACAAGAAAGTGTTTCCTATGTGGTAAGCTGGGACATGAAGCTAGAAACTGTCGATCAGGTGGACGCAGATCAGGAGCACAAAGTAAGGATGGTAACCCTGTGCAGCGTGGTCAAGTGAGTGCCAGTTGTTTAGTTCAGTCACCTGAGGTTAAACCTACTGATGAAGAAATTAAGGCCTGTATTAAAGATGATAAGTTGCTGTTAGCCTGTGGTAAGAAGATTCCATTGTTGAGTAGTGCTTGTGTTGAACCGTTGACTGGAGTGAGAAGTAAAATGCCTGTCGTGAAAGGTAGAGTTGGAGAGAAGCCTGTTGATGTCCTGAGAGATACTGGTTGTAGTGGAATTGTAGTAAAGAGGGACCTTGTGTCTGAGGATCAGTTTACTGGCGAATTTAATGTTATGCTGCTCATTGACAATACGGCAAGGAAAGTTCCCATCGCAAAGATTGACGTTGATACACCTTATCTCAAGGGCCAGGTGGAAGCGCAGTGTCTTCCCGATGCTGTTTATGATTTAATTATTGGTAATGTACCAGGCGCAAGAGCCGCTGACGACCCAGACCCAAGCTGGCAAGTTCCTGTACAAGAAGCTTGTGCTGTAACCACGAGAAGTCAAGTTAAGAAAGCTGGAGAACATATTCCGTTGAAGGTACCAGATACCAAAGAAAGTCCTGTAGTTGATAGAGAAAAGCTCAAGCAAATGCAGCGTGATGACGAGAGTCTACAGAAATTTTGGGAGAAAGATGACGTAGTTGTGAGAGGCCAGGCTGAGGCTTCATTTGAAGTGAAAGGTGGAGTTCTGTACCGCGTCTACAAGCACCCTTATGTGAACGGAGGTAAACCCCTGAAGCAGGTTATGGTTCCTGTGCAGCTGAGAAGTCGAATAATGGAACTAGCGCACGGATCGATCATGGGAGGTCACATGGGAATAAAGAAAACGACTGATAAGATTCAAAGCGCGTTCTATTGGCCAGGCATTCAAGGGGACGTGACTCGTTATTGCAAGTCCTGCGATGTATGTCAGAAGACAGTTAACAAGGGTTCCGTACCGAAGGTTCCCCTAGAGAAGATGCCATTAATTGACAAGCCGTTTAAGAGAGTAGCAATCGACCTGGTTGGACCTATTGTTCCCCCGAGTGAGGACGGTCATAGATATATATTGACATTGGTCGACTTCGCAACTCGTTATCCTGAGGCTGT